>NW_026111796.1:0-37500 GCF_024679095.1 Eriocheir sinensis
AAGCGACGTGATTGATGAGGCCAATTTCTAAAGGTCGATTTTTGTGGGTCAGTAATTGTTTGTTTGTGTGTGTGTGTGTGTGTGTGTGTGTGTGTGTGCGTGTGTGTGTGTGTGTGAGAGAGAGAAAGTTAGTGAACCTGGAGTATCGTGCCCCGTAGAGTTTTCCAGGCGCCCTCCCACCCTCCTACACACACACTCACACACACACACACACACACACACGTCCTGCACAATCCAGGACGAACAATCGCTGGGAGCAAGTCGTGCACGTCATCCTGGATTAAATAAACCTGTCTTAGGTTGGGGTTGGTGTTATTGCCTTATTTTGGGGGCGGAGGAGGAGGAGGAGGAGGAGGAAAAGAAGAAGAAAACAAACACGGGAGACAGAAGCAACAGAGAAGATGGATTTAAGAGGACTAGGAACGGAAGGGAGCTAAAAAAAATAATAAAAATAATAAAAAATAAATCTAAGCGAAGTGAAGACAGAAAGAAAACTGAAAAAACAAGTAAGAAAAAACAGAAAAGAAAATTACAACACATGAAAAAAAAAATGCATAACTTAATAACCAATAAAAACAAACAGCTGTTACTAGACAAGCCATTATGAAGAGAGTGGAAAATATGGTAATATAGATAAAAGTATAACAAAGAAAGACGAAAAGAAAATGCATTTCTTCAACAACAAAAAAAAAAAAATAGAGATCAATTTATGAGACAATGAGGACGAAAAAAAAAATATGGAGCATAAAATAAAACATAAATCCATAAATAAAAACAAAACAAAACAACACATTACGAGACAACACAGGTGATTTAGGAACAGCAAATAATAAATATCAACTCAACAACAACAAAAAAATAAATACCAAGGAAAATAATACGAAAAACAGATTAATAGAGAAAGTGTAAAAGCGCATCAGACAGACGGTGATGAATGCGATGATGATGATGGATGCTGGTGATGACAATGATGGCGGTGATGAAGGCGGTGTTAGTGGTGGTGGTGATGAATAGTGGAGAGGTGCTTGTGGCGGTGTTGGGGTGATGAGCCTAGTGGTGGTGGTGGTGGTGGGAATTAATTGGTAAAGGGGGTGGGGTGAAGTTATTGTTGTATATCATGTTTTGTCGGCGCAGATGATAATACATTGCTTATACCTGTTGATTAATAAGTACAACACCTCTCTCTCTCTCTCTCTCTCTCTCTCTCTCTCTCTCTCTCTCTCTCTCTCTCTCTCTCTCAGTATTCTTTAATCCTTTTTCTCCCTTTTTTAACTTTTTTTTTGTATAATTGTAAGTTTAGTGAGATCTTGCGACGTGGCTGCAACACACACACACACACACACACACAGACACACACATACACACACACACAGACACACACACAGACACAGACACACACACACACACACGGTCCTGAACTTATCAATTTTTAACGCTGGCGCACGAGGAATAATTAAGTAAAGTATCATGCAGCTGCTTTTTCCCTCCTCCTCCCCTCCATCCTCCTTTCCTTACTCCCCCCACCCCCTCCTCTCAATGTTCTTCCCTCTTCTTCTCCCCCCGACTCTTCTTCACTCTCCCTCTCTGCTGTGGTTCCCTGTCCTTCCTCTCCCTTCTGATCTTCCCTCTTCTCCCAAGTCATCGACCTCATCTGCTAATAAGGGAGATGGAAAACATGTAGATAATGATTAAAAAGGAGATATGTAAGATGTGAATATATATGAGTAGGTAGGTAGATAGGTTAGTAGGGTAGGTAGGTAGATAGTGAAGGCAGGTGAACGAAGAGGAGCGAGATTCAAAGCCCTGTAGAAGAAGGAAAAGGAAGGAGGAGGAGGAGGAAGGAAGGAGAAAGAGGAGGAGAAAAGGAGCAGAGAGAAGGAGGAGGAGGAGGCGAAAGGTAGGAGGAGGGGGAAAGGAGAAGAAAAAGGAGGAGGAGGCGGAAAGGATAATAAAGAAGAGGACGAAAGAAGAAAGAGGAGGAGGAGGAGGAGGAGGAGGAAGACGCAGAAGAGGAGACAGGGAGGAGGTAGCAACAGGTCTTCACGCTGACAAGGAGTGAAGGATTATTCATGATCGATCATTATCACACATGGAGGAGGAGGAGGAGGAGGAGGAGGAGGAGGAGGAGGTGCTGAAGGTTGGTGAGGTAGGATGACATAAGATGAAGATGCTGGAGAGAGAGAGAGAGAGAGAGAGAGAGAGAGAGAGAGAGAGAGAGAGAGAGAGAGAGAGAGAGAGAGAGAGAGAGAGAGAGAGAGAGAGAGAGAGAGAGAGAGAGAGAGAGAGAGAGAGAGAGAGAGAGAGAGAGAGAGAGAGAGAGAGAGAGAGAGAGAGAGAGAGAGAGAGAGAGAGAGAGAGAGAGAGAGAGAGAGAGAGAGAGAGAGAGTGGATGTGGGTGCACTCTCTCTCCCTCTCTTGCTTTTTCCTCTTCCCTCTCTCCCTTTCTTTTATCTCCTTCCTCTCTCCTCTTTCATATCCTTCCCTCCTTCATTCTTATACAACTCCTATCTCTCCCTTCCTCCTATATCTATCGCTCCACTCATTCCTTCAACCATCCCTTTCTCTCATTCTCTCCTTTCTTCCCCATATTTTTCATCCTTCATTTTCCTTCTTTCTCATTCAATCCTCTTCCGTCATCCCTTTCCTTTCCTTCCTTCCTCCCTCCTTTTCTTTCTCTCCTTCCCTCCTTTTCTTTCTCTCCTTCATTCATTTCTTTATTCCTTTCTTCCTTTCCACTTTCAATCTCTTTTCCTTTCATGCTTAATTTCTAATTTCTTTTTTCATTATTGGTTTCGTCGATTTTCTCTCTCTCTCTCTCTCTCTCTCTCTCTCTCTTCAAACAAACAAATATACGAGTAAAAGAAAGTGAAGGAGAAAATGCCACCCAAGACAAGACGAAAACAAATGAACCTCGAAAGAAAAAAGAAAATGGGAAAAAATGACAAAGGGAAGGAGAAAGAAAACGGAATCAAAGGAAAGTATTTACAGAAGACGGGAAAGGCGGACCAAATGAAGGAAGAGAGAGAGAGAGAGAGAGAGAGAGAGAGAGAGAGAGAGAGAGAGAGAGAGAGAGAGAGAGAGAGAGAGAGAGAGAGAGAGAGAGAGAGAGAGAGAGAGAGAGAGGCCAACGATCAACAAATACTGAGGGACAATTTTCTTGCAGGACAACCACGAAGACAACTTGTTCAAACAGCGAAGGAGGAGGAGGAGGAGGAGGAGGAGGAGGAGGAGGAGGAGGAGGAGGAGGAGGAGGAGGAGGAGGAGGAGGAGGAGGAGAAGGAGGAGGAGGAGACAACAATGAGAGTATAAGAATTTGAGGAGATACAGAAAATGGGAGTGTGAAAATTTAAAAGGATTAAGAGAAGAAAAAGATGAGAGAGTAGGAAAGAAAGGAAGAGAAGGAGGACGAGGAAGTAGAAAAAGGCTGAGCAAACATTGAGACAGTAAAGGAAAGGAGGAAAAGTACAAGAAAAGAGGGATGAGAAGAAAACGTAGATGGAAGAATATAAAAGTATGATAATGAGGAGAAAAACAGTAAAAAGAAAAGGAGGAAGAGGGGAATGAATGAAGGGAAATGATGGTGGGTAAAGAGGAAGAATGATGAATAGAAGGAGGAATGAGAAAGGTGACATAAGAAGGAGGAATAGAACAGAACGGCAAGGAGGAGAAAGAAGAAGAATGCAAGAGAATGAGGAAAGGAAGGAGAAGAAAGGAGGGAAGATGCTGGAAGGAGAGACGAAGGAGGAGAAGGAAGACGCAATCAAGACAACAAGGAAAAATAAAGTAATTAAAGGCGAGTTTGATTATAATAAGAAACAAGAGGACGAAGAAGAAGGTGAAAAAGAAAAAAAAAATGAAAGGAGAAAGAGAAACAAAAATGAAAGGCAAGGAGGGAAGGAAGGAGAAGAAGAGAAACAAGTGAGGGAAGGGAGTAAGAGGAGGGGAGAGAGATAGAGAAGTGAGGGGAAGGGAGAGGAGGGGAAAGAGGTAGAGAAGTGAGGGGAAGGGAGAGGAGGGGAAAGAAGTAGAGAAGTGAGGGGAAAGGGGAGAGGTAGAGAAATGAAGGTAAGGGAGATGAGTGGAGAGAGGTAGAGACCTGAGGGTAAAGGGGAGAGGGAGAGAAATGAGGGGAAGGGAGAGGAGGGGAAAGAGGTAGAGAAGTGAGGGGAAGGGAGTGAGGTAGAGAAGTGAGGGGAAGGGAGAGGAGGGGAAAGAGGTAGAGAAGTGAGGGGAAAGGGGAGAGGTAGAGAAATGAGGGGAAGGGAATAAGGAGGAGGATGGGGAGGGGAGGGAGGGGGAGGGCAAACACTGGGGCCAGCACAGCAAACACCAGCCGGCAATCGTCCTCCCAAGCAAATAAACGGACCGTATCAATGGTGCCCTCCTCCTCCTCCTCCTCCTCCTCCTCCTCCAATTTCTGGCTTCTTCAATTTCTTGGGTTTCTTTCTCGGTACTTTTATTCACTTCATTTCGTTTCTTTTGTCGCTTTTTTTTCCATTTTTTTCTGTAGATTATTTATTTTTTCATCATGTTTGTTTTGGAATGTCTTTTTTTTCATCTGATTATCTTCTTGTATTTTTTATCTTCTCTTTTTTTCTTCTCGTTCTTATTTTTATGTTTTCGTTCTTTTTCTCTCTCCCTTGTTTCTATATCCTCCCTTCCTCCTCCTCCTCCTCCTCCTCCTATTGCTCCTTCATTCTTCTTCCTGCTATCCTTCCTCCTCCTCCTTTATCCTCTCATTACGACACGAGCCATCCTCATACCATCCACCTCCTCCTCCTCCATCCCTTCCACAATAGAACTAGTAGCACCACCACCTGACTTCCTCCACCACCACCACCACCCCCCATCACCTCCCCCCCCACCACCACTTACCTTGCACAGAAGTGAAGTTCCTCGGCAAGGGAATAAAGTCTGTCCCAAGGGCGTGCTGGATGTCACTTCGAGGGAGATATTTTGTGCGCTCTCTCTCTCTCTCTCTCTCTCTCTCGTTAGGATGTTGTATGGACTGTATGGAGGTGAGGCAAGGAGAGAAAGGAAGACGGAATGAATGGGAGAAGGAATGAAGGAAGAACAGAGGAGAGAGAGAGAGAGGGGGAGAAGGAGATAAAGAAAGAAAATTATCAGAAAAGACAAAAAAAATACGAAAAAAGAAAAAACAAACAAAAAGAATAAGAAGTGGATAAAAGAACAGTTGTAAGGGAGAGTAGACGAGAGGAAAGAAAAATAAGAGGAAGAGATGAGGATAGGAAATAGGTTCAGGAAAGGATAAACAGATGGAAAGGAGATAAATGCTTCAATACACCTCCCCATATACCTTACACCTTTCTCCCCTCACCTCCCTCATCTCCCTCTGAATACTTTCCTCCCCACCTTCTAGAGACATCTTATTTCCTCCTCCTTCTCCCCTCCTCCCTCCGTGTAGCATTCCTCCTCCTTTCTCCCCTAAATATTTACGCCCCCCAATCCACTTAGTCCCCTTCTCCCCTCCCTTCCCCCCCCTTTTCCCCTTCGCTTACCTCCTCACCCCTCCTCTTTCTTTTCACCTCCCCTTCCTTCCCCTTTTCCCCTTCCCTCCCCACCCCTACTCTTCCTTTTCCCCTCCCCTTCCCTCCCCTTTTCCCCACCCCTTCCTCTTCCCTCCCCCTAGACGATCCCCATATCTTCCCTCCCCTCTCCCCTCTCTCTTTCTCTCTTTCCTCCCCACCACTGCATCATCTTCTCTTCCTTACCTCCAAAAACTTTTTCTTCTCCCATTACTGTTTGTTATCTCTACTTTCCTCCCTTCAATCATCTATTCTTTCCTCTTCCTTCTCCTTCCCGTCATTTCGTATTTTTCCTTCCTTTCACATTCTCTTCTCTCTCTCTCTCTTTGCAGTATATTCTCTAACTCCATCCTTTCCTACTCCTGCACTCTTCCCTTCCTTCTCCTCCTTCTCCTCCTCCTCCTCCTCCTCCTCCTCCTCCTCCCCATCGCGTTTGAATCTGCAAAAATCATTCTCTCCTTTCCTTTCCTTCTCTCCTTTCATATTCACATTCCTCTATTCTATTCTTCCGCTTCTCCTCCTCCTCCTCCTCCTCCTCCTCCTCCTCCTTCACTTCCTCCCTCCCGTGACGGTATATATTTCTTTCATTATTTCAAAGTTTATGTTCTCCCCCATACACTATTCCCTTGCCTCCTTCTCCTCCTCCTCCTCCTCCTCCTATAACACTACATCGTTCTTTACTCCGGAAAAATCTCTATTGCTTCCCATACAGAACTCTCCAATCTCCTCACTCTTCTCCTCCTCTTCCCTTCCTCCTCCCAATATTCTCTCCAATCACCTGCCTCCCACATCCCCTCCACTCCTACTCTTCCTCTTTTACACTCTCTCCTCCTCTTCTACTACCTCCCTGCCCTCCTCCTCCTCCTCCTCCTAACAGCACATCTTCCTTTACTTTCGTAGCTACGCCAGACAGAATACAAACTTTTTATTATTCACAGATATTCACTTTTCACCGATTTTTCCACTCGGCGATAGAATTTTACAGCGCAGGTGGAAAAAGTGCCTGCGTCGTGTGTGTGTGTGTGTGTGTGTGTGTGTGTGTGTATGTGTGTGTGTGTTGGAAAGGCACTGTACACTACTATGACCTTTAATAACCTCTCTCTCTCTCTCTCTCTCTCTCTCTCTCTCTCTCTCCTTTTATTACCTTCTCTCTCTCCCAAGGAACTAACGAGGCAATCTTCGTTAAACAAAAGTTTCGTCCTTCCTCCTCCTCCTCCTCCCTCCTCCTCCTCCCTCCGTCGTCGCATCATAATAAACTCACTAAGAGATTTATACTTTCCATGATAGACTCAGCCAATTTTAATCACGAATCTTTGACACTTTTCTCAGGTGAGCTTGCCAACACCACGGGAGGAGGAGGGAGGGAGAGAGGAGGGGAGAGGATAAAAGAAAATTACGATGGAGAAAGAGGAGAGAGAGAGAGAGAGAGAGAGAGAGAGAGAGAGAGAGAGAGAGAGAGAGAGAGAGAGAGAGAGAGAGAGAGAGAGAGAGAGAGAGAGAGAGAGAGAGAGAGAGAGAGAGAGAGAGAGAGAGAGAGAGAGAGAGAGAGAGAGAGAGAGAGAGAGAGAGAGAGAGAGAGAGAGAGAGAGAGAGATATGAAAGGCAAGGCAAAGAAAGGAAGGGAGGAGGATGTTGGGATTAAGACGAGGTGAGGAGGAGGAGGAGGAGGAGGAGGAGGAGGAGGAGGAGGAGGAGGAGGGGTAAAGAAAGGAGGAGGAAGAATAGCTAATGATGACGATGATGATTCTAATAAAGCAAAAGAACATCAACATCAAAATTATCACCTTTAATAACACGATGAAAACACCACCACCACCACCACCAACAACAACAACAACAACAACGACAACAAAAGCGATAGACAGTGATAGGAAAACAAAAGCCCTTCCATACAATAATAGCTTAACCTCCCTCCCTCCCTCTCCCTTCCGTCCACCCTTCCTCCCTTCCGTCCACCCATCCACCCTTCCGTCCACCCTTCCCTCAAAGTCATATCGCGCAGAGGAAGGGTGAAAGAGGGCGACGGTGTGTGTATTATTAAGTGCCAATCTGTTGTTCCGCCACTCAGTCAGGCAGTCAGTCACTTGGTCAGTCAGTTAGCCCGTTAGTCAGTCAGTCAGCTATTCAGTAAGCCAGCCAGTCGTTCAGTTGTCACACAGTTAATCAATAAGTTAGTCTGTTAGCCAGTCAGTTAGTCATTAAAACCTTCAGTCTTTCAGTCAGTCAGTCAGCCAGAAAGTCATCCAGTCAGTCAGTAGTGCAGTCAGTCAGTCAGTTAATCAGTCATCAGACCAGTCAGCCAGTCAGTTAGCCAGTCAGTTAATCAGCCAATCATTCAGTCAGCCAGTCAGCCAGCCAGTCACTTACTCATTCAGTCAGTCACCCAGTCATTTCGTTACCCAGTCAGTCAGTCAGCCAGCCAGTCAGTTTGTCAGTCAGTCAGTCAGCCAGTCCTTCAGTCCGTCAGCCAGTTCGTTATATAGTAAATCAGTCAGCAAGTCAGTTTGTCAGTCAGTCAGTCAGCCAGTCCTTCAGTCAGTCAGTCAGTCAGTCAGCCAGTCCTTCAGTCAGTCAGTCGGGGTCCAGTGTTGACTTTTTCTATGCGAGTCTTTCCTTTGTGTTTCCGAAATAATGAGTTGACACATGAATAATGCAACACTCCCACGCCCTCTGTCCGCGTTAATGATAAAGGTGTTGGGGCTGTACACACACACACACACACACACACACACACACACACACACACACACACACATACACACACACACGAGTATTAAGCAGGATGAAGCTTCGAGGTAATAAATATGGTAATCACTATTATTATTATTATTATTATTATTATTATTATTATTATTATTATTATTATTATTATTATTATTATTATTGTTGTTATTGTTGTTGTTGTTGTTGTTGTTGTTGTTGTCGTTATCATCAAAATCATTCATATTTTCACTTCGATACACATAAATAGATAAAGAGGAGAGAGAGAGAGAGAGAGAGAGAGAGAGAGAGAGAGAGAGAGAGAGAGAGAGAGAGAGAGAGAGAGAGAGAGAGAGAGATTACAGACAACTAGCCTCTCCCAGCAGCTTATATAACCACCACCTCCACCACCACAAACACCATCACCACCACCACCACAAACACCAACACCAATTCCACGTCCGCCGACACCACCATAATCCACCAGAACAAATGGCTTGGTGGGAGGAGGAGGAGGAGGAGGAGGAGGAGGAAAAGAAGGAGAGGAAGCGAGCGAGTTAGAAAAGCAGAACGGAATGTAATAAGAAAATGAGAAAAAGGAAGCGAAGATAAAGAAGGAAAATGACGGAAGAAAGGAAAGACGAAAGAGAACCAAAAAAAAAGAAGAAAATGGGAACGCAAAGGAAAAAAGTGACATTTAAGGATAAACATGATTAGGAGAGAAAATGCGAATAAATGAAGGAAGGAAGGAAGGAAGGAAGGAAGGAAGAAGGACAAAAGAGGACTCAGAACAATAAAGAAAGTGATAAAATAAGTGAAGAGGATTAGTAAGAAGAGAAAAAGAATGCAGAAAGAAAACAGAAAGAGGGAAGGAAGGAAGAAAGGAAGGAAGAAAGGAAGGAAGGAAGAAAGAAAGGAAGGAAGGAAGGAAGGAAGGAAGAAAGGAAGAAAAAAGTGCAGAAGAGGATTCAGGACAATATATATGGAGAGTAGGAAAATGATTGAAAAGGATTAGCAAGAAGAGAAAAAGAATGAGGAAAGAAAACAGAGAAGGAAGGAAGGAAAAGAGGTAAACAAGAGCACTCAGGACAATATGGAAAGTAATAAAATGAGGGAAAAGGATTAGAAAGAGGAGTGAAGAAAGAAAACAGGAAAAGGAAGGAAGAAAGGATTAGAAAGAGAAGAGAGTGAAGAAAGAGAACAGGAAGAAGGAAGGAAGGCAGGAGGGAAGCAGGGGAGGACACAGGGCAATATAGACACAGTAAGGGATTTGGACGAGGCCTAATCAATTACTCTTCGGCCAAACACGTCTCGCCTGACCCACAGATCGAATAAAACACTCAATAAAACAAACAACTAAAGCGATGATGCGTCTTAGCGAGCTCTTGTTATAAAAGCCACCAAAGAATAGCCATAATTTAAGTCTGTTTTTATATTTTATTCTGTTAATTTATGTGTCTGTTTGTCATCCCTCGGCAGCTTATGTGTCCGCCTCTCTGTGTTTTGATATATGGCTGTTTTTTCTTTGTCTGTTTGTCTGTCTGTCTATGTCTGTCTTTGTCTGTATCTGTCTATGTGTGTCTTTGTGTACGTCTGTCTGTGCCTGTGTCTGTCTATGTCTGTCTGTTAGTCTCTCTGTTAGTCTGACATACAAAAAAAGTGATAGGCTATAAAGTAGAAATAAAGAGAGAGAGAGAGAGAGAGAGAGAGAGAGAGAGAGAGAGAGAGAGAGAGTCGCATTTCACATTCCCCTCGCCGAATCATCTTTTCACTATTATTTGACTACCATTAAATATTTCCCGCGTTTTCTTCATTCTATTCATACTCTCATTAATACTTCCCCTCCATTACCCCCCGCCCTCTCTCTCTCTCTCTCTCTCTCTCTCCGTGAATCCGTCTCCCTCAACTTCGCCGCTAATTCACTCGATCATGAACATATTTTAGGCTTTTAAGAATCGCCAGTGAATAAGTTTACGCTCACGTGATGGAAGAGGAGGAGGAGGAGGAGGAGGACGAGGAGGAGGAGGAGGAAGGCATGTGATGGACGAGGTGTTTGAGTGAAGACCGAAAACCGAAGCAAGACAAGCAATTTTTTTCCTTTACGTCTTTCCTCCTCGTTCCTCCTCTTCTTCCTCCTCTCCCTCTCTCTGGTTACCCCTCCGGATTCTCCTTGTACTCCTTGTGTATTTTCCCTCTTCTATACTTTCTCCCTTTCTCTCCTACTCTTAATACATTCCTCTCCTCCTCTTCTACTTTTCCTCTTCCTCCTTCTCTCTCCCTTATAGTTTTCTGAGCTCCAAAAGAACCTGATAACGAGGAATAAGTCTGCCGATTCACGCAAGGCGATTTAACATACAAGGACAAGATTTTTTTTCTCTCAAATCGAGTCATCCGTCACTGGAACAAACATCCTGGTAAAGTAGAGCCCGCGAAAACGATATTTACACATTCTAAAATCACACTGAGCTTTACTTAGCGGATACAGGAGTGAATTGAACGTTGCCGAATCTATATCAACAAACAGCGTCACAGGAAGGCTTGGTGAATAGCTTTGAAATCACTAACGCAAACAATCTCATCAGCTAAAATCACTATCACAAGCATCTCATCATAAGCAACCGTATTATCTGGTGCCTGCTGTTCCGCGTGTCCATGTTTCCTAATCCGCCTCCTCCTTCAGCGCCCTTCCCCGCCTGGCTGTCGCGGGCCGGGGCGGGACAGCCTGGTGATGAAAGGCGGCCAGACAGCGCGGCGCTAGGCCCGGGCGGCGCGGCGACCCTCCCGACGAGCAGGTAACTCAATCAACGGGAGAACAAACACGATCCCCCGCCCTCCACCTTCCCTCTCCGCCCCCCCCCCCCCCCCACACACACCTTCCCAGCCTTCCCCTCACCTTCCCTGCCTCCTCTCCCCTCACAGCCCCGTCTGCCTCTTCCCCAAATCTTACTTTACCTCCATGCTTTATCTTATCTCCTCTATGTGTTCTTTCCCCTTCTCTCTCCCTTCCCTCCCTTCTCTCTAATCCCCCCCCCCACACCCCTTTCTTCCCAGCCTTCCCCTCACCTTCCCTGCCTCATCTCCCTTCGCTCCCTTCTCTCTAATCCCCCCCCACACCCCTTCCTTCCCCTCACCTTCCCCGCCTCCTCTCCCCTCACAGCCCCGTCTGCCTCTTCCCCAACATTCCTCCCATTCCCCAGATCTTACTTTACCTCCATGCTTTACCTTATTATCTCCCTTATGTGCTCCTCCTCCCCTTCTTCTCTCCCTTCCCTCCCTTCTCTCTAATTCCCGTCTCACTCTTCACCTCTTTGCTTAATATCCCTCCCCCTCCTCCTCCCTTACCTTCCCTCCACCTTCCCCCATCCCCTAGACTCTTCCCCTCCGCATCTTTCCCCCTCTTATCAACACCTCCTATGCCCTTCACTCCTCGATCCCACCTACTTTCCCATGTCCCTTCCCTCTCAAGCAAACCCTCGCCCTATTCCATATGCTTCCCTTCTTCCCCTCTCCCAATTCCACTACTCCCCACTCCCATACCTCTTCCCATCTCGTCTAGCCCCCCCTCCATCAAACCTTCTTTCATCTTCTGTTCCCTCCCATCTCTACAACACCCCCGCTCTCTACTCTCTCCCTCTCTCCCTCTCTCTCTCATCTCCCCATCCCTCTTCTCCTCTCATCTCTCCCCTCTTCACCATCCCCTTACCCCACCATCCATCTCTCTTCCCCTCTCGTCTTTCCCCTCCCTCACCACGCCCCTCCACCTCCCTCCCCCCCTTCCCGTCCCCCCTCCAGCACTTTGACTCATCAGGCGCCCACTTTGAAGCTCGCCAAGCCGCCTCGAGTTTGGTTCTCCGTATTTACTCACACTGTCTGTTTACCGGAAAGATGATGGATGTTCAAGCGCTCGGAACACGCGCGGAGGGGAGGCAGGGCGGGGGGGGGAGGGGGTTAGCTTGGGGGTGAGGGAGTGCAAGGGAGAGGGTATAGCGGATGGGGTGCAGAGCGGAGGTGTGTAGTTTGGGGGTGAAGGGGTGTAATTGAAGGAGTATAGCGGATGGGGTGCAGAGAGGAGGTGTGTAGTTCAGAGGCGAAATTTAAAGGGGAGGGGGTGTAGTGGAGGGGGTGTAGTGGAGGGAGTGTGGTGGGTGTGGGGCTGTAAAGACAAAGGTTCAGTACCAGAGATGTAGTGGTAGAAGTTAGTGGTTGTTGCAGCAGTGAGAGAAGTTAGGTGTGGAGAAGTTAGAGGTGGGGGTGAAGTTGCAGGGTAGGAGAGGATAGGGAAGGAATAATAGAGGTGCATAAGAAAGAAAGGAAGGAGAGGGAGGAGGAGGAGGACGAGGATGACGACGAGGAAGAGGAAGAAAAAGGTGAAGTCCATCCACCTTCATTTATCCACTCTCTCCATCCTCCACCCAGCGTCCTCCTCCTCCTCCTCCTCCTCCTCCTTAACCTCGTGTATACGCATTCAAACATCATTTCTTTGATTAAATGCAAATATGAATGAAACTCCCTCTTTGTTTTTTGAGTGTGTGTTCGTAAAAAAAAGATGTGTTAGTTACTCTCTCTCTCTCTCTCTCTCTCTCTCTCTCTCTCTCTCTCTCTCAGTAAAAGTCTTAATCTCACTCTGCCTTCACGAACTCTTTTGCAAACATTCAAACATCACGAGGAAAGGAAGGAAAAAAGAAACTCACTTGTGTTTTGGTGACCTTTCAGTATTTTTCCGCGTTCCCCAGCTTTAACGAGAGAGAGAGAGAGAGAGAGAGAGAGAGAGAGAGAGAGAGAGAGTATAATAAGAAGAAATATTGAACAAGAAATCGCAAATGAGTGAAAGGCTAAGATAATTCTGGTGCATTCCTTTACAAATATCAGTAGACACTACAAGTTACATTCCTTCCAAATTGATTCAGGTAAGAAACATAGTTATTTTATTTTTCTTCTTCCTTCCTTCCTAATTTAATCCTGTCTCTTGCTGTTTGTCTTCCTGGTTTCCCTTCCATTTCCATTACTTCACCCACTGCCTTCAACTTCTCTCTCTGTTTCTTCCTACTTGCCTAACCTTGCCTTCCTTCCTTCCTCTCTTCCTTACCCTTCCATTTGTATCCATCCATTCCATACCTTCTGTTTCATTCGTTCCCTCTCTCTATTTCCCTTCTGAAAGACATCTAAAAGGTCAAATCAAATAAATTCCACTAACTATAATACTATTTGATCTTTTTAGTCATCGACAAGTTTAAATTTAAGAACGTCATTAGTTTTACAGCAAAGGAGGCAGCTCAAGGGCAAAGAAAAAAAATTAATACAAAAAAGCCTATTAGTCACTGCTTCCATAAAAAGAAGTATAGAAAGATTGCCAACAGAGAGGTCAACTTCGGGAGGAGAGGCGTCTTGAAGGAGGTCAAGTCTTAGGCAGGAGGAAATATAGATGATGGAAGGCTGTTTTTTTTCTAGGTAGTGTTATATTGCTGTTATTGTTCTCCTCGTCGTTGTTGTTGTTGTTGGTGGTGGTGGTAGTGGTGGTGGTAGTGGTGGTATCGTTTTTGTTGTTGTTGGTAATGTAATTGGAAGTGTCTGCGATTATTCAAGCACGTACTAAGGAAAATCAATGGTCTAATCAGATTTATTTTGCTACCACTGTACCTTGAGGAGACGGTGAGGTGAGGCGAGGCGAGGTAAGCAAGACGAATGGGGGGAAAAAGTGAGGTGAAGCGAGGCGAAGAGAAGCGAAGAAAAAGGGAGTGAAAGAGGAGGAAGAGAAGACTCGAAATAGCGTGAAATCAGACAGAGTGAGAAGAGCGACCGTGAGCGGAGTGAGGCACAGCGATAGACGGGAAAGATAAAAAAACTAAAAAGAAAAGGTAGGTACACAGAACAGAGAAGAGCAGAGGATAGAGAGTGTAATGCCATGCGAAAGACGAAGAAGAAAAGGGAAGAGGAAGGAGAATAAATAGTTAAGATTGAGACAGGTTTAAGGGAGAACAGCAGAGACTAGATAATGCCAAGAGAGAGACAAGGAAGAAAAAAGAGGAAGAGGAAAGAAACACAGCTAAGATAAGAGAGAAGAGCAGAAGGTAGCTGGAATAAAATCAAGCGAGTGACAGGGAAGAAAAAGGCGGAAGAGGAGAAGAAACGGTTCATGTTAAGGTGATTTAGAGGAGAGAAGAGAAGGCAAGAAAGAGAGATAAAGGTAAATCGAAAAAGAGGGAAAAAGAAAAGGCAAAAGGAGAAAAGTTTGAGGTTAGGCAATGGAGAGGAGAGGAGAGGAGACTAGAGGAGAGAAGAGCACAGTGAGATGACCGGGTGCGGGGATGCTGCAGGGCGAACCGTTGAGCGCGAGAGCATGACATACGCGGCCCCGGAGCATCACCGCAGCATAGAGTGTTCGGGGAGTGATTCTTATTGCTCATGTACACACCACCGCTACACGCACACACGCACACACATACAGAAAGGGAACGAAATGAAAGGAAGACACAGAAAAAGATAGATGGAAACAAATGAATGAAGGAAGGTAGAAATAGATGGTTAGGGAGAAATAAAATAAGGAAAATAATATATGAGAAAGAAAGATAGTTAAGGAAAATATATTACTGACTGACTGAATGAATGAATGAATTATTGAATGACTAAAAGAATGAAAAAAATATGTAAGGAGAGAGAAAACAGGAAAAAAACTGGACATTTCAAACACACACACACACACACACACACACACACACACACACACACACACACACACACACACGCCTAGTATAACATATTATGAAACCCACACACGTACGCACACAAATAAAATCGGATGATAAATAAATAAAAGTCAAGGCTACTGAACTTGCAGCCGCCGATGGACATAGTAAAAAAAAAAAAAAAAAAAGAAGAAAAAAAAAACACTCGCTACCAAAAGAGGAAAGGAAGACAAGACGCGGCTATTGAATCTAGAAGGAAGGAAAATGAATAAAGGAAAAGTGATAAAAAAAGGAATAACAAAGAAGGGAGAAATAAGAAAAAATCGAAAAAAGTTGAAAAAGTGCAAGAATGAAAAAAAAATGAAGAGAAAAAATAACAAAAGAATAAAATAACTTAGTGAAAAAAAGAAAGAACAAAGGAACGAAAATTAAGTAAAATCGAAAGAACGTAGAAAAATGTGCAAGAATAAAGAAGAATGAAGAATAAAATATAACAAAAGAAAAAATGTGCAAGAATAAAGAAAATGGAAGAGAGAAAAATAACGAAAGAAATGATAAAAAAAAAGAGAGCAAAGGAACGAAAACTAAAATACAATCGAAATAAAGTTTAAAAAATGTGTAAATGTAAAGAAAAAAAGGGGAAATTTTTGAAAAGTGAAACAGAAGCTAAAAAAAAAAATTGTAGCCTACATGTAAAAAAAAGACAAAAAATGGAGGTAAAACAATTGAATATGTAAAGAAAAAAGGACAAATAAATGAAAAAAAAGCAGAAAAAATTGTATATGTAAAGAAAAAAGACAAAAAAAATGAGGAAAGTAGAAAAAAATTATGTAAAGTAAAAAAGGACAAAAAATGAAAAAGGAAAAAAAGCAGAACAACAAAATAACCAAAACATTAAAAACAAAAAAGAAAACGAAAAAACAAAAAATGTGCAAATAAAAAAAATATGAGAAAAAATTGAAAACGAAGCAAAGAGTAAAATCAAAACAAACAAAAAAATGAAGAATGTGTAAACGTAAAAAAAATTAAAATAAAGAAAAAAACGCCAACAGGGAAATTCTTGAAGCAGTGGAGCGAGACTTGTAAATTGTACGGCGATTATTTTTTTTTTTTGTCTGGTAGCAGTGTGAAGTGAACACGCTCTCTCTCTCTCTCTCTCTCTCTCTCTCTCTCTCTCTCTCTCTCTCTCTCTCTCTCTCTCTCTCTCTCTCTCTCTCTCTCTCTCTCTCTCAAAAATTTTTAGGTAGGAAAGGTAAAAAAAATCAAGGTGAGGGAGTCCTTGTTTTGTCTCCCCATTAGTAAGTTTCCCTCCCCATTAGTAAGTTTCCCTCCCCATTAGTAAGTTTCCCTCCCCATTAGTAAGTTTCCCTCCCCATTAGTAAAGTTTCCCTCCCCATTAGTAAAGTTTCCCTCCCCATTAGTAAAGTTTCCCTCCCCATTAGTAAAGTTTCCCTCCCTATTAGTAAAGTTTCCCTCCCCATTAGTAAAGTTTCCCTCCCCATTAGTAAAGTTTCCCTCCCCATTAGTAAAGTTTCCCTCCCTATTAGTAAAGTTTCCCTCCCCATTACCACCCATTTACCTCCCCATACCCACACGTTCATCTCCCCCATTATCAAGTTTCTCTCCCCATTTAAACGTTCCTCTCCCCATTAGCAAACGTTTCCCTTCAACCTCAACACAGGATTCCCTCATCTTCTTTTTTCTCTCAAGGCTTCTCCCTCTACATCACATTGCCTTCCTCCCATATATTGCCTGTCTTCATTCTTTTATAACTTTTCCTTCATTTGCCTTTTTGTCTGGGTGGCTAAATGACATCCTCCCGTTTTTCAGTTATTTTTCAAGTTTTTCTTCATATTTGCTCGCCTTCACTTACTTTATTTTTTTTTTGGTTCCTTTCTATACTTTTTTCTATGCTATTTTATATACGTTCTGTTTCACTTTTCACTTCTCTTTTTATTTTAACATTTTTTTGGTGGGGGTCAATTAATTTTTCCCTCCTCTGTTATTCTTCAGTTTTCTGTTTGAGTTTTTGTTTCATATTTCAATTCTTTCACTTTTTTCTTTACATATTCACAATGGGTGACTCACTAACTGACAAACTCACTGATAAATTAAGTGACTAGCTAACTGACTGCTGAATGATTGCCTAAACAACTAACTGACTGACTGGCTAACTGATTGACTGACTGACTGACTGACTGATTGATGGAATAGCTAACTGACTGACTAACTGACTGACTGAGAGACTGGATGAATGAATGAAAGAATAAATGAGTGAATATCTATGGGAGAGAAAACAAAAAAATAAATAAAAAATAAAAAAGAATCACCTTGAAATAAAATGGAAAAGAAATTCACAAACGAAACGACACACACACACACACACACACACACACACACACACACACACACACACACACACACACACACACACACACACACACAGACACACAAACGCACATCCCGCATTCCACCACTCCCAAATCACACAAACACACACAAAAAAAAAATTACAAACACAAACAAAAACAAACAACAGACAAATCAAGAACAGGTGAGGAATAAACAACCAACACACGCCAGGTAGACAATCCTAAAGGTTGCTACAAATTGCCTTACCTGCCGCCTGCTTTTCGTTCACCTGTGCTGCTGCTGTTCTTGTTGTTTTTCCCTTTCACTTTCGCTCAACAGGTGTGTCCATTTTTCACCAGCGAGTCAAGTTGTTATTGGACGTGAGGAAGAGGAGGGAGAGAGGATAATAACATTTGGAGAGAGAGAGAGAGAGAGAGAGAGAGAGAGACTAATTCCATAGCAAACTTTCTCCTCGCATATTTACACTTGTCTGTTTGTATTAACCAGTGTGTGTGTGTGTGTGTGTGTGTGTGTGTGTGTGTGTATGTGTGTGTGTGTGTGTGTGTGTGTAACTATTTATCTATATTCGAGGTTACATGAGTATCAATGTCAATTTATCAAGGAAGAAGAGGAAACATAGGAGGAGGAGGAGGAGGAGGAGAAAGGAGCCTGGAGGTGGGTGATTATCTTGCCATTGATAAGAGATCTGGGTATGATAATAGGCTATAGGAGAGAGAGAGAGAGAGAGAGAGAGAGAGAGAGAGAGAGAGAGAGAGAGACCACCATACCTTCCTCCTCTCTCAATTAACCCCTTCATCTCTTTTTCGTGTTCCCTCTGTCAACTGTTTCTCATTTATCATCGTGTTTCCCTTTTAGCTCCTTCGTGTGTCCTTCCCTCTCCTCTCCCCTCTTCGCCTCTCTCGCTCCTCAATTATCCACTCTGTCTCCCCTCATTTATTTCTTTGTGTCTCCCCTCCTCTTCGTTTTCCCGTTTTCTATGTTCCTATTCATTTCATTATTGCCCTTCATTCCTTCATTCATTCCTTCATTCATTCATTCATTATTTTATTCATTTCCTTCTCTATTCCTTTTTTTCTCCTTCATTTCTTCCTTCTGGTCATCCTTTTCTTTTTCCTTCTTTCTTTTATTTTTTTTCCTTTCTTACTTTCTTTTTTTTCATTTTTCCTTCCTTCCTTCCTTTCTTTCTTTCTTTCTTCCTTCTTTCTTCTATCCCCTCTTCCTCTATCCTGATTCGAGTCTCTTTTTTTCTTCCGTCCTTACTTCCTTCCTTTCTTTCTTCCCTCTATTTGTGTTTTGTTCTCTACTTCTTCCTTCTTTTCTTTCTTTCTCTTCCTTCTTTTCTTCCATCCTTTCTTCCTTCACTAATTAATTTGTTTGCCTTTTCCATTATTTCTTTCTTTCTCTCTTCCTTCCTTTCTCCCTTCCTTTATTCCTCTCCTCTTTCTTATCATGTAATTCTTTTCTTCCATGCATTATTCTTTGTTTCATTTTACCTCCTTTCGTCGCATATTTCTTCCTCCTCCTCCATCTATTCCCTCTTATCCTAGTCATCAATTTCTTCTTCTCTCTTATCTCTTGTTCAATAGTCTATCTCCTCCCTTCTCTCTCAGCTGTTAATCCCCTTTTCTCTCTGTTTCTTGCTCTTTATCCTTCTGCCTCCTAAGTCCATTTTCGCTTCCCTCCCCAGCATCCTCCTCTTCCCTATTCCCTTAAGACGCAGCATCCTCCCCATCTCCTCCTCTCCCTCCCCTCGGAAAGGCAAATAAGCGTGTGTTGAAGGGGGAGAGGGGAGAAGAAGGGGAGAGGGGAGAAGGGAAGAAGGTAGGACAGGTGCAGAGAGGATAAGAGGGGAGAGGTAAGAGGGAGAGAGTGATAGGTAAATAAAGGGGAGAGTGAAGGGGAGCGTTAAGGGAAGAGGTGGGGTAAGGTAAGGTAAGGTAAGGTAAGGTAAGGTAAGGTAAAGTAAGGTAAGGTAAGGTAAGGTAGGGTACGGTGAGGTGAGGTTAGGTAAGGTAAGGTAAGGTAAGGTAAGGTAAGGTATGGTAAGGTAAGGTAAGGTAAGGTAAGGTAAGGTAAGGTAGGGTAAGGTAAGGTAAGGTAAGGTAAGGTAAGGCAGGTGAGTTGTGAAAAGTAAAGAGATCTGTTTTGCCTCCTCCCTTCCCCTAATCCTTCCTTCCTTTATCTTCTATGTTGCTCTCTTTCCTAAATTATCACCCTTCTCTGTTTCTCCTCTACTTTCTTCATTAATTCCTTCCTTAACACTTCTAAATACCTAGAGGGATATATTTTGCCTCCTTCCTTCCTCTATTCCTTCCTTTCTTTCTCTTCTGTATTGCTCTCTTTCCTAAATTATCACCCTTCTCTCTGTTTCTCCTTTACTTTCTTCATTAACTCCTTATACACTTCTAAATACCTAAAGAGATATATTTTTTCTCCTTCCTTCCTTTACTCCTTCCTTACTTTCTCTTCTGTATTGCTCTCTTTCATGAATTATCAACCTTCTCTCTGTTTTTCCTCCTTTCTTCCTTTCGTTTCTAAATACCTCCTCCTATGTGTTCTTATCTCCTTTCTCTCTGTTTTCCAATCTTCATGAACTCTCCATTTTATTTTCTTCCTTATCTCTTATTCGCATCCTCCCCTTTTGTGCGTTCCTGCTCCTCCTTTCTTCCTTTCTTCCTTCCTCCCTAATTCCATCTTCTCTTGCTGTTTATCTTCGTGGTTTCCCTTCCATTTCCATTCCTTCACCCACTACCTTCTATTTCTCTCTTCGTTTCTTCCTACTTGCGTTACTTTGCCTTCCTTCCTTCCTTCCTTTCTTCCTTATTCCCTTTCTTACCCTTCCATTTCTATCCATTCATTATATACCTTTTGTTTCTTTCGTTCCCTCTTTCCATTTCCCTTCTGCTCTCGTTGCTCCTTCCTTTCCTTCCTTCCTTTCTTCCTTCCTCCCATTTCAACCCCTACTTCTGTTTCCCTTCTCCGTTTTCTCTTCCCTCCTCCTATCTTCCTCCATTTCCTCTCGCTCTCTCTCCCTCCCTTCGTCTTCCCTCCCTTCAATCCTTGTATTCCTCCACTAAACTTGCTGTGTATTTCTTCCTTTCCTTTCTTTCCTTTCCTGCCTTCCTATAATCCGAATCTTCCCTCTTTCAACCTTCATTCCTCTCCTCCCTTTCATCTCTCTCTCCCTTTCTCTCTCCCCTTCGCCTCCCTTCCAAAGCCATCTCCCTTCCCTCTCTTCTCTTTCCTCCCTCGTACGATCCCAATCTCCCTCCCTTCACCTTCCCTGCGTTCCTCTTCCTTCCCTTCCCTTCTGTCTCCCTTCCCCTCAACTACCATCCATATCTTCCTCCACTAAACTTACTGTGATCTTCTTTCCTTCTCTCTCTCTCTGCCTCCCTCAATACACTCCATTCACCTCCCTCCCTGTCTCTCTCTCCTTCCCTTCACCTCCCTTCCAAAGCCATGTGTCGTGGTATTAGAGCATTAGAGAGGGCAGACTTAAGCCGCCATAGAGGCAACCTTAGGCGGCCCCAGAAGTAACGCTCCCCTGTAACCTTACCTGGGCGTTATGACCTCACCTGTTGGACCGTGCAGGTAGCCACTCACTCTCCCCTTCACCTGCACTAATCCAGGTAAGGGGACACGAGGAGAGGAAATGGATGGGAAATGGGGAAGTGTGAGGCGAGGTGAAGAGGAAAGAGAGGTGGGGAAGAGGAGGAGAATGGTGGGTAATAGGAAGGAAAGAAAGGAAGGAGAGGGAAATGGAAGGGAAAGGGAAGGGAGAAGTGAAGGGGAAGAGAGGAACAGAGGAGGGGAGAGAAGAGAAATGTCATGGAAGGAGGAAGAAGAAAAGGAAGAAAAGAGGGATGGAGAAGAAACGGGAAGGGGTAGGGGACGAGGGAAGAGGAGGGGAAGAGAAAGGAATGCTAGGGAAGGAAGAAAGGAAGGAAGGAATAGGGAAATGAAGGGAAAAGAGAAATGTGAAGTGAAGAGGGGAGATAAAAGGGGAAGAGAAAGGAATGCTATGGAAGAAAGGAAGGAAGGAAAGAAAAGGGAAATGAAGGGAAAAAGAGAAATGTGAAGTGAAGAGAGGAGAGAAAAGGGGAAGAGAAGGGAATGCCAGGGAAGGACGAGGGAAAGAAAAGGGAGGAAAGATGAGCGAATGGAAGAGGAAAAGGGAAAATGAGGGATATGTAGTGATGCTGGGAAGATGTGATGGTGGTTGTGATAATGAGGGGAACACTATCATCTCTCTCTTTCTCCCTCATCATCACCATCATCATCATCACCATCATCATCATCTTCACCTGATATGTTAATTCGCTGCATCTTCATCTCCCCGTCTTCTCTCTCCCTTCACTTCTTCCTCTTTCTCTCCCATTCTCTTCTCCCCCTCTCTTTATTTGCTCAGAACTCAACCCTCCCCTTCACCCCTCACGCTCCACACTCCCTCTCTCTTCCACGCTGTTGCTTTCGTTGTTCTTATATTTTTTCGTATGTACTGTTCTCTCTCTCTCTCTCTCTCTCTCTCTCCGATTTCTTCTTCTCCCTCTTTTATTATCAACTTTTTTTTCTTTCCTTATTGTTTGTCTGTTCTGAGATTACTAATTCTTCCTTCTCTTTCTATATATTTTTTTTTATTATTATTAATGTTTCTCTTATTTTCTGTGTGTATCTGTTTTCTCTTCCTTATTGCTTTCTCTCTTTCTTTGTTTCTTTCTGTCTGATTTATTTTCAATCACACGAGGAATAGCTACTGACCCTGACTTCTTTTTGTTATTATTATTATTATTTTGTTCTCCATTCCAATTTTTTCTTTTCTCATTATTTCCCTTTTCATTTGTTTTCGTTTTAATCAGTCATTCCATTTTTTTTTTTTGCACTGATTGGTAGTTTTTTTTTATTTATGCGAGGGCGAGGGACGAAAAAAGAAGTTACTACGTGTGTGTGTATGTGTGTGTGTGTGTGTGTGTGTGTGTGTGTGTGTGTGTGTGTGTGTGTTCCTCCCCCACCTCCTACACAATCCTCTCTGTATTCTTAGGGATTACAAATTGATCTATCCAATATTCTTCCCCTTCCTCCTCCTCCTCCTCCTCTTCCTCCTCCTCCTATTTCACACCACATTAACATCACCCTTCTGGCATATTTTTCTTTCCAATTTTCTCCCTATTTCCACTTTCCCTTTTTCTCCCCTTTCGCTTCTCCCTCTCCATCTCTCTTTGTCTGTCTTTATTTTTGTCTTTCTGTCTGTTTGTTTGCCTGTCTATGTTTGTTTGTTTGTTTGTCCATATGTCCTAATGTATGTCTTTGTTTGTTTGCCTCTATTTGTCTGTATGTCTGTCTGTCCATCTGTCCAATTGCATAGTCGTCTGTCTGTCTGTCTGTCTGTATGCCTGTCTGTCTGTCTCCCTCACCTCACAAAGAAACCAATCAACGCCGTCAAAAAGTTTTCACAATAATAGAAAACACTGAACTTTCCTTCACTCCTGGCCACCACCACCACCACAACCACCACCACCACCAACAACAACAACAACAACAAAACCACCACCACCACCACCAACAACAACAACAATAACAACAGCTACACCATCACCATAACCTTCACCACCACCACCACCACCACCAACAACAACAACAACAACAACAATATCACTTCCATCACTAAAATCATAATCCTAACTGCACTCTCCACACTTTTTTGCTCTTTATAATGGCAACCAAAGTCATCATCGCCACAATCATCACCAACACCATCAATATCATTTCCTAGTGACATAACAGGAAAAAAAAAAGTAAATAACATCCTTTTGAAATACCGGAAAAATATAGTTAGACAGATATAGATAGATAGATAGCCAGATGGATAGATAGATACATAGATAGATAGATAGATACATAGACAGATAGAGATAAATAGATGTGTAGGTAGATAGACTGATAAATAGAGAAAGGGAAGAGAAGAAGAGAAAGATGAGATAGTAAGAAGAGATGAAAGGAGAGAAGGAAGGAGGGAGAGAGGGAGAAAGACAGGATAATGGAGGGAGGAATGGAGAGAAGGAAGGAGGGAGAGAGAGGGAGGAAGAGAGAGAATAGGGAGACAACAGGACCTCTGAATGGATGAATGAGGCAAATTTGGATAATCCGGAGAGGAAGGAGGGAGGGAGAGGAGAGAGAGAGAGAGAGAGAGAGAGAGAGAGAGAGAGAGAGATAGAGAGAGAGAGAGAGAGAGAGAGAGAGAGAGAGAGAGAGAGAGAGAGAGAGAGAGAGAGAGAGAGAGAGAGTTATGAAACAGATATGAGAGGAGTAAAGATGGAGGAAGACAGGAGGAGGAGGAGGAGGAGGAGGAGGAGGAGGAGGAGGAGGAGGAGGAAGGGAAGCCAGTAATTAAGAGACACGGGAGGTAGTAATTAATTAACAGGTAGAAGTGAGGAAGGGAAGAAAGTTAGTTAGGAAGGAAGGAAGGAAGGGAGGGAGGGAGGGAGGAAGGAAGGAAGGAAGGAAGGACACAGGGAGAGGGAGAGAAAGAGAGAGCAAGGGAAATTGGTAGGCAAAAGAGAATCGAATGGAGAGAGAATAGGAGGAGAGAAGAAAGGAAGAAAAGAAGAAGGGAGGGAGAGATGGAGGGAGGAAAGGAGAGAGAGAGAGGAGAGACAGGGAGTGATGAGACAGAAGGGAAGGAAGGCGGCAGTGTGTGTGTGTGTGTGTGTGTGTGTGTGTGTGTGTGTGTGTGTGTGTGTGTGTGTGTGTGTGTGTGTGTTTGCCGTCTCCATTAGATATGATGAGCGCGGGCCCCTGGATTACCTACTGTGTGTGTCCAAACACTCGCGACAATGACATCTGAAGAGGCTGCAGTACGAGGAGGAGGAGGAGGAGGAGGAGGGCAGCGGAGAACATAGATGAGGACGTGGACGAGGAGGAGGTGAATGAGGAGGAAGACGAAGAGGATAAGGATGAAGACGGGGACGAAAACATGGAGGAAAAAGCATAAGGGGTTGAAGTAAGGAGGAGGAGGAATAGAGAAAGGGCGAAGGGAGAGTAAGGACGACGAGGAGAGATGTATTAGAAGGAGGAAGAAAAGGACAGGGGCCGAGAACATGAAGAAGAAAGCACACGGGGTTGAAGTAAGAAGGAGGAGAAGTAGAGAAAGGGCGAAGATGGGAGAAGGAGTAGGAGACGAGGAGAAGATGTATTAAAAGGAGGAAGACAAGGACAGGAGCCGAGAACATGGAGGAGAAAGAATTAGGAGACGAAGGAAGGAGGAGTACTAGAGGAAGGACGAAGAGGGAGAAGGAGGCAAAGGAGGAGACGAGAAGATGTATTAGAAGGAGAAAGACAAGGACAGGGGCCGAGAAAATGGAGGAGGAGAAAGGAGACGAAGGAATAAAGAGGGAGGATAGAAATTAGGAGGAATTGAAACAGGGACAACAAACGAAGATAAAAACGAGGAAAAAAACAAACAACAAAAATTCACAGATAAAAACACAGAACAGGATAAGAAGAGAAAGACGATTACAAGAGAAAAAGAGTAAGAGAAATAGAGAATAAGAGACGTAAGTGAATTAAAGGATATACACGCATAAAGTAGGGAGGAAGAATTAAGGAACAAACAGAGGCTTAGAGGAAAGAGAGAGTCAAACAGAAGAAGGAAGAAAACGGGAAACGGAAAGAAAACGGGATTACGGAGCTCAGTAAGATAAAGAAAGAAGCATGTGATAGGATTAGAGAGAGAGAGAGAGAGAGAGAGAGAGAGATTAAGGGAGACGGAGGGAAAGAGTGACAGGAAGGAAAATGGAGGAAGCAAGAGATTAAAATATTAGCAAAACACATAATCTCTCTCTCTCTCTCTCTCTCTCTCTCTCTCTCTGCCCTCCTTACCCTTTCCTCCCTTTTCACCCTACCCATTCCCTCCCTCCCTTTCCCTTTCTCTCGCTAATTCACTTTCCCTTCCTTTCACTAATTGGACATGGTTTTTCGGACGCCTAATTTTCTGTAAGTTCTAAATATGATAATTAGGTAATCTTGAATATCGTCGCCCTGCCAGTGATCATGACAAGGGAGGAAGGGGAGGGGGACGTATATAAGAAAAACAGGGCGGAAGATAGGAAAAGGAGTAGGCGGAGAAGAAGAAATATACAAAGAAGAAAATTTAGCTTTATATTCGAGAAAGAAGGGATGAAAGAAGTGGAAGTTATACGAATTTTTCAGTGTAATGCAACTCATCCTATGCATAGCGACGTTACCAAGTTATTCGAATCATCTACACCAATTAACCCGATAACTTGAAGGCCCCTCCAAGCGAGAAAAATGAGAAAAAAAAACATCACTCACGCAAACCATTTCATAATATATATCAACGCATTTGTTATCACTTTATGCATCATCTATTTTGGGGGGTTTATATCATGGCACAAATTTGGCCCGTCGCTGCTACCAGGTTACATTTTTTTCTCAGTCCAATAAGTTTGTAATCACCGGGGTCAGTCAGGCGTTGCTAGTCCCTGATCCAGAGCTGTTTATTCCCCAGGAGCTGCTCGTGTTGCCGACTCTTTGCACTTCGAAATATGTGATGTATTTAAGTCATTTGAGTCTATTAAGTCAACAGCGAAATCCTTTTAACTGCAGCGATAACGTAATCATGTACAAGTAACCAACCCTCACTCTGTATTGTTCTCTTATAATGATTAGAATTCTAGTGTCTATTTTTTTCCACCGATTGTTTTTGCTTGACACTCTCAGACTCATCTTAATTATCTATCTTCTGCTTTATTCACTTTAACTTAATTTCAGTCTTTGGTGTCTCTATCTGTTGTACTGTGTTAAATAATAGTTGTAGTAGTAGTAGCAGTAGTAGTAGTAGTAGTAGTAGTAATAACAATAATAATAATAATAATAATAATAATAATAATAATAATAATAATAATAATAATAATAATAATAATAATAATAATAATAATAATGATAATATGCCAACATCACATTTGACTCCAATGCTACAGCTCAAGCAATGCAATCTTACCATACATAATTTATCAACCCATTTCCCTATCCCATTCCTACCTCCCTCCACCTGAACCCCATTCCCAAAGACAACCACAACATCACCCATACACAACCACCTCTCCACCCTTCCCATGCACCATCCCTTCACCCATTACAATCCCATACCTTCCTACCAACCCTCCTCTAGCCTGTTAAAGTGAAATGCATGACCTAACCTCCCTCCCTTTAACACGAACTTCTGTACCCACCAAAAAACTACCACCACCACCACCACCACTAATAACTGCCTGTCACTCCACCTCAGGGCACGCCAGGTAAAGGTAAGGTGGGAGGGAAGGAGAGAAGGAAGGGAGGAGGCAGGAGTGGAAGGTAAGAAAAAACTCAAGCAGGAGGAGGGAAGGAAGACAGGAAGGAGTGTGTGAGGAAAGTAAGCGAGAGGGAAGGAGGATTGGGAGGAGTAAACGAGACGGCAAGAAGGAGGGAAGAAGGGAAGAATTTAGTGAAGGACAAAGAAGGAGAGTGGGTAACAGGGAGAGGAGAGGAGAGATAAAGAAAAGAAAAACTAGTAAGGAATAAACAAAGAAGGAGATTAAAAGATTAGGGATACAGGGAAGAAGGCGATGAACGAACAGGATGGAAGAAAGGAAGGAAGGAAGGAAGATATGAAAGAAGGAGGGAAAGAAGGAAGACTGAAAGAAACACAAGATTGGAGAAAAGCAAAAATGAAGGAATATATGAAGACAGAACACAGAGAAAGAATGAAGGAAAGAAAAAAAAAACGGAGAAAACCTCAAAGAACTCACAAAAAATCACAATTATATTCGAAGAAGGGAGAGAGGAAGTGGAGAGGAAAGAAAGAGATGGATGTGGAGGCAGGAGGGAAGAGGAGGAGGAGGAGGAGGAGGAGGAGGAGGAGGAGGAGGAGGAGGAGGGAGGGTGAGAGAGGGGATGCAGTCGAGAGGAAAGGAGGGAAGAGAGAGAGAGAGAGAGAGAGAGAGAGAGAGAGAGATGTATTCAAAGTAAATTTCAACACCTGCAACTTGTATTCTTTCTCTCTCTCTCTCTCTCTCTCTCTTTTTATTCCTTCCTCACTCCTCCTTCCTTCCCTTCCTCGTTCCTCCTCTTTATTTCCTCTTCCTTACACCGCTTTGTCCAATTCCTGTTTCCTCCACTCTTCCTCTTCCAGTTCCTCTTAATCCTCTTCCTCTTGTTGCTCTATTTTTACTCGGTTTCCCTTTTCTTAATTCTTCTCTTCCTTGCTGTCTCTTTTTCCTTCTTCCACTGTTCTTATAATTAAACTTTCTTTTTCTTCGTTTTTTTCACTATTTTTTCTTTGCTTCCATTCTTCCTTCCTTTTTTCCTTTTTCTTTCTTTCTTTTCCTTTCTTAAATCCTTTCTTCATGCATTCACTCATTCATTAATTCATCTACTCGCTCCTTCATTTCTTATTCTTTTTTGTTAATTTGTTACTTTATCTTTCTATCTTCTCTCCTTTCTTTCTTTCGTTCTATCTTAATTCTTCTTTTCTGAGTAAACCCTTTCTCACTCAGTCCTAATATATACAGTTCTATTTCTCATACATTCTCTCTCTCTCTCTCTCTCTCTCTCTCTCAATCGACACAGCCAAGTAAAGACGTAGAAATAGCAACACAAGGCCCTGTCTGTGTGCGTGTGTGTGTGTGTGTGTGTGTGTGTGTGTGTGTGTGTGTGTTAAGGCGGGCGGGTGACAGCGCCGGCCAATTAAGAGGGGAAACTATGCTGAACTTCGCGGGAAAAAATGAAAAAAAGTTGTAAGGTCGCGTGGTTATTTAAGATTCTATCAGGTATTTTTTTTTCAAGGGTAAGGTTCTGTTTGCCGGTCAGGGTTCTGGTTCATTAGTATCGATATAAGACAGACAAACAAACATACATGCATATATATTGTTAAGTATACACATTCAGACAGACAAGCAGAAACAGGGACAGCGACAGACACGTAACAGACAGACAAACAAACAGAAGCAGATCCAAAGACAAGGGTTATACAAACACACAGACAAACACACAAACAGAGAGACGGACAGACAAACAGGGACAATAGTAGACACAGACAGACAGAAGAACGGACAGACAGACAGGCAAACAGAAATAAATATAGACCCAGGGACAATAGTAGACACAGACAGACAGACAGACAAACAGAATTAAATATAGACCCAGGGACAATAGTAGACAGACAGAGAGACAGACAGACAAACAGAACCAGACAAACAAACACAAATCTATTAGCAACAAGCACAAAGGAAGACCGGCGTACAGGATTAACACACACACACACACACACACACACACACACACACACACACACACACACACACACACACACACGCCCCAGGAAATGAACAACTATTTGGTGGTAGGATTTTAATCTAATCTTTTTTTTTTACTAAACTTGAGTACGAATTCAAACAGCAAGTGCGTATCATTATTCTCTCTCTCTCTCTCTCTCTCTCTCTCTCTCTCTCTCTCTCTCTCTCTCTCTCTCTCTCTCATTCCACCCCTTCACACCTTTCTTTTCCCCTCTCTCTTTCCAGGAAAGTAGGTAAGAGGAGAGGCAATGCGTGTTGGAGGGGACAGAAGGAAAAGAGGAGTGACGGAGAGGTGGCCAGAGGGGGAAGAGAGAAGAAAGTAGCGGTGGAGCAAATGAAGATGGATTTGAATAGGGAGATTAATGAAGAAAGAACATAGTGAATAAAATAAATAGATGGATTTGAATAGGGAGATTAATGAAGAAAGAACATAGTGAATAAAATAAATAGAGAATTGTGGATATGAATGATGTGATGGGAAGAAAACACAATGAATAAGAAGTGGATGAAAGGAAGGAAGGAAAGATTAAAAATAACTCCCGAAATTGACCTCTCCTTTGGCCACTCCTCTTTACTCCTATTACAGTGAGTAGCGAGCTTTTTTTTTTTTTGCATTTTTGTTTCCTTTTTTTGTGTGCCCTTGAGCTGTCTCCTTTGCTGTAAAAAAACAAAACAAAAACGAAGATAGAAGAAACGAACAGAAGTGGAGAGAGGATATTAGATGAAGGATGTGGATATTAGGAAAAAAAAAGCCATCTACACCCCAATCCCTTTTAACATCCTTTTTTTTTTTCCTTTTAGTTATCACCAATTAAAAAAAAAAAAAGCAAAACGGCAACCTCGATACTGCTTCTCGCTTGTATTAAATTCACGCACTTCGCTTCCAATTACTTTGTCTATTTGCGCCACACTGTAACTGAGAGAGAAAATTAATATGTTGGATGTACCCATTAACACGTGAAAATGGTTAATAGTCAGCTAGCGGGTACGGGGTCTGGCTGCCTTATTGCTGGAACTGGTGTCAAGGAAATGGCCAAGGATGGGAGAGCTTGTAATATTGTTGGAAGTGATGTCAGGGGAATGGACGAGGAACGGAGAGCTTGTAGTATAGCTGGAAGTGATGTCAGGGGAATGGCCAAGGATGGGAGAGCTTGTAATATTGCTGGAAGTGATGTCAGGGGAATGGACGAGGAACGGAGAGCTTGTAGTATAGCTGGAAGTGATGTCAGGGGAATGGCCAAGGATGGGAGAGCTTGTAATATTGCTGGAAGTGATGTCAGGGGAATGGACGAGGAAGGGAGAGCTTGTAGTATAGCTGGAAGTGATGTCAGGGGAATGGCCGAGTAAAGGAGAGCTTGTAATATTGTTGGAACTGATGTCAGGGGAATGGCCGAGGAGGGGAGAGCTTGTAATATTGTTGGAAGTGATGTCAGGGGAATGGCCGAGGAGGGGAGAGCTTGTAATATTGTTGGAAGTGATGTCAGGGGAATGGTCGAGTATGGGAGAGCTTGTAACATTGCTGGAAGTGATGTCAGGGGAATGGCCGAGGAAGGGAGAGCTTGTAATATTGTTGAAAGTGATGTCAGGGGAATGGCCGAGGAACGGAGAGCTTGTAATATTGCTGGAAGTGATGTCAGGGGAAAGGACGAGTATGGGAGAGCTTGTAATATTGTTGGAACTGATGTCAGGGTAATGGCCGAGGAAGGGAGAGCTTGTAACATTGCTGGAACTGATGTCAGGGGAATGGACGAGGAACGGAGAGCTTGTAACATTGCTGGAACTGATGTCAGGGTAATGGCCGAGGAAGGGAGAGCTTGTAATATTGCTGGAAGTGATGTCAAGGGAATGGCCAAGGAACGGAGAGCTTGTAATATTGTTGGAACTGATGGCAAGGGAATGGTCAAGGAAGGGAGAGCTTGTAATATTGTTGGAAGTGATGTCAAGGGAATGGCCGAGGAATGGAGAGCTTGTAATATTGTTGGAAGTGATGTCAGGGGAATGGCCGAGGAAGGGAGAGCTTGTAATATTGTTGGAAGTGATGTCAGGGGAATGGCCGAGGAATGGAGAGCTTGTAATATTGTTGGAAGTGATGTCAGGGGAATGGCCGAGGAATGGAGAGCTTGTAATATTGCTGGAAGTGATGTCAGGGGAATGGCCGAGGAATGGAGAGCTTGTAATATTGTTGGAAGTGATGTCAGGGGAATGGCCGAGGAACGGAGAGCTTGTAATATTGCTGGAACTGATGTCAGGGGAATGGCCGAGGAATGGAGAGCTTGTAATATTGTTGGAAGTGATGTCAGGGGAATGGCCGAGGAATGGAGAGCTTGTAATATTGCTGGAAGTGATGTCAGGGTAATGGCCGAGGAATGGAGAGCTTGTAATATTGTTGGAAGTGATGTCAGGGTAATGGCCGAGGAAGGGAGAGCTTGTAATATTGTTGGAAGTGATGTCAGGGGAATGGCCGAGGAAGGGAGAGCTTGTAGTATAGCTGGAAGTGATGTCAGGGGAATGGACGAGGAAGGGAGAGCTTGTAATATTGTTGGAAGTGATGTCAGGGGAATGGCCAAGGAATGGAGAGCTTGTAATATTGTTGGAAGTGATGTCAGGGGAATGGCCGAGGAAGGAAGAGCTTGTAATATTGTTGGAAGTGATGTCAGGGGAATGGCCGAGGAATGGAGAGCTTGTAATATTGTTGGAAGTGATGTCAGGGGAATGGCCGAGGAAGGGAGAGCTTGTAGTATAGCTGGAAGTGATGTCAGGGGAATTGCCGAGGAAGGGAGAGCTTGTAAAAATTATGTATGAGTGTTTATTATCCATCAAAAGCTTTTCTTATTGCCGCATCACTCTCTTCTCTTAAATAATAACAACCTCTCTCTCACTGCAACACCAAACTACACAATACAGTTTTCCTGGACACAAAACAAGCGCCTCATTCAACAGTGTAATTACTCTCCCAAACACACACACACAAAAAAAAAAAAAAAAATTAACTCGGCATTATAATTATGTTCCTCTACACACAACAAACACGGCCCTCGCACAAATCACATCGGATAAAATGGTGAGATTAAAGGATTGGCGGCGGCTTTCGACCTCATGCATCATTTCACTTCGTCGCGCCTCCCTTGTTGTGTATTCATTCCTACCATTGTATCTTTTTAGTTTCATGGTGCAACCTACATATGTATTGCTAGTTGTATAATCACGTTCTGCCCTGCCTGGGGGTTGGGATGGCATGTTCCTCCCTTCTCCCTTGTTGTTTACCTGCGACAATAAACTATCAAGCAATCAGGTTCTGCCGTTAGTGCGCTTGTTAATTCTTATCTGTTATTTCTACCGTTGTCACTTCACTCGTTTTCCCTTGTTGCCTATGTCAATTCACTGCTCTGCTCCTGTTTAAGTGTTTGTTAGTATTCTCTATTCTGTTAGTTTAATTGTCAATTCGCTTTCTTTCGTAGTTCTTGCAACTGCACTTGTCAACATCAAAACTCTACCCTCATAAAACCATTTCCCCCAATTTTACTATTTCAGAAAAGTACATGACCACTCGCTTTCTTTCGTGGTCTTTGCCACTGCACTTGTCAACATTAAAACTCCACCCTCATAAAACCATTTCCCCCAATTTTACTATTTCAGAAAAGTACATGACCCATTTCAAAGCCCAGGACCCATTTCCCCCTGATTTTCCCCTTTCAAACTTGTCATCACGTTACCTTCTCTACTCCTCTTTCCCCTCCCCACCACCCTCATATCTCCCCATAAGCCAGATACGCAAGTTTTCCCTCCCCATTAACCTCCACCAAAACCTTGACGGACATATATCACCCCTTCCCTTTTTCCTCTTCCTTTTCCTCTCTCCTCCCCCATTATAAGTCTTCGCCAGCGCCACCGCCATCTCCCCTTTCCCCATTCCTTCTCTCTTCTCCCCATCTCCCCATCCCCAACCCCTTCTCTCCTCTCCCCCACTTCCGCCCCCCATCCCCCCGCGTCCGAGACCTACGTCCAGGCGTCTTAAAGGTTCGAGGGCCGAGCGGAAAATAATGAACGATAAATTTTCCTTAATAATGAATTTGAGTGATATATACCGAGGAGGGACTTCGGCAGGTGATGGATAGTAGGTGGAGGAGGAGGAGGAGGAGGAGGAGGAGGAGGAAAAGGAAGAGGCAGAAAGTCAGAGAATAAAAGGGAAAGGTCAGTTACTCAGTCTCTTCTTCTTCTTCTTCTTCTTCTCTTCTTCTCCTTCTCCTCCTCCTCCTCCTCCTCCTCCTCCTCTTGAAGTTCACGGAAGAGGAAAGGAGTAAAGGAGGGAAGTGGAAAGAGGGAAACCGCACTAAATCTGTATTTCACACCAGGCAGCTCTCTCTCTCTCTCTCTCTCTCTCTCTCTCTCTCTCTCTCTCTCTCTCTCTCTCTCTCTCTCTCTCTCTCTCTCTCTCTCTCTCTCTCTCTCTCTCTCTCAGCTTATGAAAAAAAATACCTCAACTTTTTCCACATTTTTCCCTCCTCCTCCTCATTTCACTTTTCCTTCGCTCTATCTTTTTCTCTACATTTCTTCGTTCTCCTCTTTAAAAATCTTCTTCCTCACTTCCTCTTCCTTATCCTGACTACCACCACAACCACCTCCTCCTCTTCCCCCTCTCTACTCTTTCCCTCGCCTCCTGTTCCTATCTCCTGTTACTGCAGATCTCAGGAACAGACTTGGCCGCTACAACAGGAAGCCTTTGAGAGCTACACGGCTGCACGGTTTTCTGTTATCCGCTCCTTCCGTGATCCTGTGTCCCTCTGTTGATCCTCCTCTCCTCCTCCTCCTCCTATCAACGTGTTACTTCAGCTCCTCCTCCTCGTTTTGTTCCTTTTTTTCTACTTTTTTCTTTTCTTTTCTTCTTTTTTACCCTCTATCTGCTTCTTGTACCAGTGTCTTTCTCTTGCTTTTCCTCCTTCTACGTTTCTTCTTTTTTTTAATCATCTTTTACTTCTTTTTCTTCTAATTTGTAATCTTCTTTTCTTCTACTACCACCGCCCTCCTCCTCCTCCTTCTTTTCTTCCTCTCCATATTCTTCTTCTTCCTTCTCCTCCTCCTCCTCCTCCTACATCTATCAAGCAGTCATCACTCCTGCTGCTGTTGTGAGCCCCTGGGATGTTTTCTTTGTATCAGCTCATTTGCATTAACATCGGTGACGAGAGTATCACCTCCAATTTTCCTCCTCCTTCGCGTGTACCTCAATGGGAGAAGACAGAGGGAGGAAATGCTGCGGACCATGATTAGGGGAGACTGACCTCGCCTGGCTTACAACCTTGCTGATGCGGGGACTAATAAGAACATAAGGAGACTGCAAGAGGCCGTACACTGTAACTAAGAGAGATGGGAGCACAGACAGAGACCTCAAGAACTGCACTGATATGTGTGATTTGTTTTTCCTAGCAAGAAACAGATGCAAGAGAGTGATGCTGCTGCCACAAGAACGCACTGAGAGAAAATAGAAGAAAATAAAGAAATGAATTGACAGTAAACATATTTGACGGGACACAAAAACAGACAAGAAAAAATGATAATGCAAATGACAGCTCCAGACAACAAAAAAATATCTAATAACACGATGCACAATACTTTTCACACCACGGACAGACAGACTTTGCAGATTTATAGAAATTGCACACAAGTACTGAAAGCGAGGGGCATCATTATACAGAGAACAAGCAACACAGGGGAGGGAGAAACAACCGATTTAATGAACAAGAACGGAAAACAAAAGGGCAGAGAGATGAATAAACGTAGGAATTAGTGAAGAGCGGCAACAGAAAATTAGACAGATGAAAAGGTTAAGAAATTAGTGAAAGGCAGAAACAGAGGTGAGCAAAATGAATAAATGAAGTAATTAGAGAAGGCAGTAAACGAAAGAACAGAGAGAGAGAGAGAGAGAGAGAGAGAGAGAGAGAGAGAGAGAGAGAGAGAGAGAGAGAGAGAGAGAGAGAGAGAGAGAGAGAGAGAGAGAGAGAGAGAGAGAGAGAGAGAGAGAGAGAATTTCTCTCTCTCTCTCTCTCTCTCTCTCTCTCTCTCTCTCACTGTCAAAAAGATTAAGTCTTCTGTCAGTAAATTCACGGTCGGACCACCCCAATGAGCTCTCTCTCTCTCTCTCTCTCTCTCTCTCTCTCACCGCACCCATTCTTTCCGTTACCTATTTGCATGCTGATTTTCTTACCACCACCACCACCACCACCACCACCACCACCTCCACCACCACCACCACCATCACCACCACCATCACCACCACCACCACCACCACCACCACCACCTCCACCACCTCCACCTCCACCTCCACCACCACCACCTCTCGTTACCTGCCTTCACCTTATGATTATACACTTTCCAAATATAAACAAATTGAACACCTGCTCTTGTGGCGTTTCGAATCATCGTCTGTTTTCTTTTCTTGTTATCTTCTCTTTACTTACAAGCATATTAGTCTTTTTCTTTGCTTATTACTTTCCTCACTCTCTTGCTATTTCTCTTTCCATTTAACGTTTTTTTTTTTACTTTCTTTTCTAATTTCCTTTTATTTTTCTCCTCTCTTGCTCTCGCTTTTAACATATAGCTTTCCAATTTATCACCATTTCCCTAGTTTTCTCTTCTTTCTTTTATATTTGCTTTTTATTTTTCTATCTTCATTCGTCTTTCCTCTATATCACTTTTCATTTATTCACATTTACTTATATTTCGACAACATTCATCCACATATTCGGTATCATATATATTCTACTTCCTCTCCCTGCTCTTGTCCAGTCTTCTCTGTCTCTTTCTCTATCACTCCGTTACATATTTATTCATTCTACTTTCCCTCTGCTCCCCATTCGCCTACTTCTCAATTTCACTTCCTCCTTCCTTACTCATTCACATCCATCTCACTCTCTTACTCTCTGGCGCTCTCCTTTCAGCCCGTATTTTCTCTATTTTTTCCCGCGATGTTGAGAGAGATAACACGAGCGAGTTTGCCAAAAGTTTGAGTCCAGCAAGTTTGGGAAATACTTCTGACGGGGGCAAACACGTGGTCCCAGTGCGTGAGGAGAGAGAGAGAGAGAGAGAGTGAGAGGTGATATTGCTTTTACACTCCCTGCTCTCCACGTCTCTCTCTCTCTCACACTCTCACACTCTCTCTCTCTCTCTCTCTCTCTCTCTCTCCATCTGTCTTCATTTTATGTGCTTTGCAATATTTTTTATTTATCTCGCAATAAATTTATGGAGATAAAAGAAAGAAAAGGAGAGAGAGAGGAGAGAGAGAGAGAGAGAGAGAGAACCTCTCTCTCTCTCTCTCTCTCTCTCTCTCACTTAAAATGGAAGAGGTAAACCCATTGAAACCGTCTCCTCCAATCACTACCTTCCCTCCTTCCTTCCCTCCCTCCCTCTCCCTATCTCTCTCCCTCCCTCCCTCCCTCCCTCCTCTTATCTCCCTCCCTCCCTCCCACTCTCATCTTAACTTCCTCAGAAACTTTAGAAAACGGGTCAAAAACATGTTCTTTTTGCACGAATATTTGGTGTAGAAGGAGGAGGAGGAGGAGGAGGAGGAGGAGGAGGAGGAGGAGGAGGAGGAGGAGGAAAAAGGGGAGGAAAATGGAGACGAAAATGAGGTGAGATGGAGATGAAGACGGAGAAGAAAAGTTGGGACACGGAGGAAATGGAGGAGGAGAGAAAAGAAGAAAAAAATAACAAAATAATCTACCTTTTTTTTTCTCATTTTTATTTTATATTAAGGAGTATTTTTTTTTTTGCCATCATCATTTATATTTATTTCGCACCTTACTTAATCATCTTTTACTTCTACAAACACATTAAAGTTTTTCATTATATATTTCATTTGATTTTTTTTATATTATTATTTACGTGTAATTGTTTATCTCATTAGCCCAATTAGGAGCAGCGATTAGCGGGCCTTTTTTGTTCTACTTTCTTTTTGTTGCCTTTGAGCTGCTTCCTTAACTGTAAGTGCCTGCACAAAGGTCAAGTTCCCTGCTTTATTGCTGGAAGCAGCCCTTCAGGCCACCCTTCGTCTTCCGTCATTCATTTTTGCTGCCTGGCTCACCAGTGCCCTCTTTCAGCCTGGCAGCTGGTGAGGGTCTTCCAGCCTAAACCACCGGTCCTGCATCTGTAAAATTGAGGAGATCTACGTTACAATTTCTATGCAAAATAGCGAAATGATATTCCATGAGAATTGCAGAGAGACTTAATGGTTCAAATTATCAGCAAGGCAATCAGCTCTGAAATTGATGCGCGCGTGTAGCTGTGAATGTCACGCGTATAATACGTATAAAAGCTGAGGGGAGGAGCCAAGGAGGAGGAGGAGTGTGTGTGTGTGTGTAAGTTCAGTAATGACATCTCTGCTTCTTCTCCTCCTTCCTCACATTGCCACCCCTGCCGGCCTCCACCAGAGCACCACGCTGATTTTATTAGTTTTCTCTCTCTCTAGATAGATAGATAGGATAGATAGATATTGCATTTATATAGTGGCATTTCTTCTTTTTTAGATGGAATACATGGGGTAAAACATATTTATAAAATTATAAATAATTTTTGTACGTCTGTCGCGAAGCGTCGTAACAAATGTTCTTCCCTCTTCTAGGTAATGTGGAATACGGATTCGTACCTGGAACTGTGCTTAGAGCGTGTTTCTCCAAGGCCCCAGTGGTATGTGTTTTTTTGTGAATTGCGAGTGATGTAAAGTATATGTAATTGATGACCGAAGTCAATGTTTTATTAGTGTCGTAGGCCACGTATCATACGGAGAGAGAAAGAGAGAGAGAGAGAGAGAGAGAGAGAGAGAGAGAGAGAGAGAGAGAGAGAGAGAGAGAGAGAGAG
>NW_026111796.1:42500-45000 GCF_024679095.1 Eriocheir sinensis
CATCTCGCAACAGGCGACAACTGGCAACAAAAACGAGAGAGAGAGAGAGAGAGAGAGAGAGAGAGAGAGAGAGAGAGAGAGAGAGAGAGAGAGAGAGAGAGAGAGAGAGAGAACTTGCTAGGTGTCTATGGAGGTTTAGGGCTATCATACGGATGATAAGCGCTTGTTTCAAATTTCCTTCCCCCAACACACACACACACACACACACACACACACACACACACACACATGCGCAGAGAGAGAGAGTTTATTATATATTTCATTTTATTTTGGCCTTTACTGACAAGTTTTACTGTCTCACCCTGGGGATCTTCGAAGTAGCTGTTTCAATGGAGAGGGGTTTAGTTTTACCAGGGTGGGCCGCTTCTCTCTTCCTCAGCTATACTTTACTCAGAAATGTACAAGTTAGAATCTCCAGCTTCATAACTTGTACCTTCCTTTGCCCTCAATTTTTCTTCTTTCCTTGCGTCTTTTGATTTCTTTCCTCTTCTTTCTTCTTTTTGTTTTTGTCTTTTTAGGTACTGAGAAGTACTTCTTCTATCATGTTTTTCTGCCATTTCCATGCCGACTGCTCCAAGGTGTTCATGGAGGGTCCTTGTATATCCAAAGTTGAATTTTGTAATTGCCTTTCCAACAAGATAGTTCATTCTTACACTGTGGAAGAATCTGGTCTTCGGTGCCATTGTCCATATGAGTGCATTTAGGCTTTCATTAGCATTTTGCGTGAAGCCACTGCACCTTGACAGGAGTTCGTCTGTGATAAATCTTGTACACCTGCAACAGCTCCTCCTTTATGTCTTCTCTTATGGGTGGCTAACTTTCTGCTGATGAATACCAGCAGGTATATCTTTATTCTCATGAATAAGTCTGTTATAAAAGCACCAAGTATCTCGCCTTCAGGGCACATGTGATGAGCAGGATTGTTATCTGTGCTGGCGCAGTGTTCTAATGTTGCCAGTATTGCCTTCTCTCTCTCTGCCATACGAGGGTACTGCTTCCACCCTCCCCTCCCATGTAGATAACGCGAGGGAGCATAGGCCTATACACACACACACACACAAACACACACACACACTACTTCTTCTTTTGGTGCCTGCTCCTGGAGAGAGAGAGAGAGAGAGAGAGAGAGAGAGAGAGAGAGAGAGAGAGAGAGAGAGAGAGAGAGAGAGAGAGAGAGAGAGTGTTAAAACGAAAGTAAGATTTGATGAAATTGCAACATAGCTGCGGTAGCTCAGTCGGTATAATGCTCACTTTCGCCTGGGAAGCCTGTAGTTCGATTCCTTCCTGGTCAGTGTAGGCGGATATCTGGTAGTCATTTCAGAGCACAATACATCACTGAGCTATGTACAGCGGCTAATTTTCATAATATCACACAAGATATGAAGCTACATTAGTAATATTTTCCTTTCTATTCTTTCGTTAGGATGACATACCACAAAAAACGACTCAAGCCTGTTCATTTGGTGTTAAACTATTTTTTTCTCTCACTATTTTTTGTTTATTTATTTTTTTAGAGTGTGATTTACACCATGTACAAATAACACACACACACACACACACACACACACACACACACACACACACACACACACACACACACACACACACACACACTTCTTTCCTCTAAAATAAAGAACACAAGCTACTCATAAAAACGAGAAAAGGAATAAACAAAGTATTCTAAGGGTGCCCTGTGGTCAAACTCAGACCCACTACCTTCCCCTAGTCCCACAGGGCAATCAGACGGGCGAGGGGCCTTTCACAACGCTGTCTCCAAAAAGAAATGCAAGGATACAAATGCAGGAATTTTTCGACAGTAAAAAAAAAATAATAATGAATGGGTCCCCCCACACACACACAAATATCTTTTGAATCTTGCCATGGCTTAGTAGTCGTTAGAATTGTATGAATAATGAGAGAGAGAGAGAGAGAGAGAGAGAGAGAGAGAGAGAGAGAGAGAGAGAGAGAGAGAGAGAGAGGTTCAGCTAAACCCTTGGGAGCAAGGCGAGAAGGTTGAGGTTCCGAGGACTGTCACCAGATGTCAGGACCTCTCATGAGGAATATATTTATTTATCCTTATTTACGTCTCCCTCAAAACGGGCTCGTTTTCTTTAGACCACCTGTCGAACGCCTACGGAGAGTTACTGGCGCGCTGTAATTTATACGTATTATTAAGTGATTAATCAAGTACTGTAGTAGAGGTAAATATTTGGAGGCTGCAGAACCTGATGACGAGTGCGTTGATATGTGTTATATAATGATTTGCGTTAGTGATATTTTTCAAAATTAACTCGCTTAGAGGGAGCATTCAGAATCAAGGCCCTCGCTGCTAAAGGGTTAATTTGCATTGTTGATATATTTGACCATCACGGGCACTGCGCTGTTCTTATAGCGGTCAGTCCGTGCCCGTATCGGGGCAATAATGTTGTGGTGTCGCACTGAGTGCTGAGGGCGGTTCACTGCGGGTGGGAGGATGTGTCTGTGTCTGGGCTGGTTGAGA
>NW_026111796.1:50000-82500 GCF_024679095.1 Eriocheir sinensis
GGGCGTGATAAGGGAGAGTGTCGGAGAGGCGTGATAAGGGAGAGGGAGGTGGAGAGGCGTGATACGGGAGAGGGAGTGAGTCGGTGAGGAGTGATAAGGGGGAGGGAGTGTGTCGGTGAGTCGTGATAAGGGAGAGAGATTGTGTCGTAGAGGCGTGATAAGGGAGGGAGGTGTCGGAGAGGCGTGATAAGGAGAGGGAGGCGGAGAGGCGTGATAAGGGGAGGGAGTGTGTCGGAGAGGCGTGATGGGGAGAGGGATGTCGGAGAGGCGTGATAAGGGAGAGGAGGTGTCGGAGAGGCGGATAAGGGGAGGGAGTGTCGGAGAGGCGTGATAAGGGGATGGAGTGTGTCGGAGAGGCGTGATAATGGGGGGGAGTGTGTCGGAGTGGCGTGATTAGGGGTGGGAGTGTGTCGGGAGAGGCGTGATAAGGGAAGGAGTGTGTCGGAGAGGCGTGATAAGGGGCAGGAAGTGTGTCGGAGAGGCGTGATAAAGGGAGGGAGTGTGTCGGGGAGGCGTGATAAAGGAAAGGGAGTGTCGGAGAGGCGTGATAAGGGAGATGGAGTGTCTCGGAGAGGCAAGATACGGGAGAGGGAGTGTGTCAGAGAGGCGTTATAAAGGGAGGGAGTGTGTCGGAGAGGCGTGATAAAGGGAGGGAGTGTGTCGGAGAGGCGTGATAAAGGGAGGGAGTGTGTCGGAGAGGCGTGATAAAGGGAGGGAGTGTGTCGGAGAGGCGTGATAAGGGAGGGAGTGTGTCGGAGAGGCGTGATAAAGGGAGGGAGTGTGTCGGAGAGGCGTGATAAAGGGAGGGAGTGTGTCGGAGAGGCGTGATAAAGGGAGGGAGTGTGTCGGGGAGGCGTGATAAGGGAAAGGGAGTGTGTCGGAGAGGCGTGATAAAGGGAGGGAGTGTGTCGGGGAGGCGTGATAAAGGGAGGGAGTGTGTCGGAGAGGCGTGATAAAGGGAGGGAGTGTGTCGGGGAGGCGTGATAAAGGGAGGGAGTGTGTCGGAGAGGCGTGATAAAGGGAGGGAGTGTGTCGGGGAGGCGTGATAAGGGGGAGGGAGTGTGTCGGAAAGGCGTGATAAGGGAGATGGAGTGTCTCGGAGAGGCAAGATACGGGAGATGGAGTGTGTCGGAAAGGCGTGATAAGGGAGATGGAGTGTCTCGGAGAGGCAAGATACGGGAGAGGGAGTGTGTCGGAGAGGCGAGATAAGGGGAAGGTAATGTGTTGGAGAGGCGTGATTAGGGAGAGTAATGCTGGTAAGGCGTGATTAGGAGGTGTCGGAGGTTTGTGGAGGAGGGAAGAGGGAGGGAAGTGGAGAGGAAGAGTGCCGGAGGGGCGTGATAGGGGAGGGGAAGAGTGTCGGAGGTTTGTGATAGGGGAGGGGAGGAGTGTCGGAGGCGGATAAGGAAGAGGGAGGGTGGAGGGGAGGGGGTGTGATGGGGGAGGGGAGGAGGAAGGCGTGGATAGGGGAGGGAGGTGGAGGGAGGGCGTGGATGGGGTGGGTGGAGTGCCGGAGGGGCGTGATAGGGGAGAGGTGGAGGGGAGGGGTGTGATGGAGGTCGGAAGGGCGTGATAGGGGAGGAGAGGCGGCAGAGGATAGGGGAGGGAGGGAGGGGAGGGAGGTCGGAGGGGCGTGATAGGGGAGGGAGGAGTGTCGAGAGGCGTGACAGGGGAGGGAGGAGTGTCGGAGGGGTGTGATAGGGAGGGAGGGATAGGAGGTGATAGAGGAGGGAGTGTCGGAGGGGTGTGGATAAGGGAGAGGAAGAGGTTGGAGGGGCGTGATGAGGAGGAGGTCGGAGGGCGGATAGGGGAGGGGAGGAGTGTTGGAGGGGCGTGATAGGAGGAGGCAGGAGTGTCTAAGGGGTGTGATGGGGAGGGAGGAGGTCGGAGGGGCGTGATAGAGGGAGGGGAGTCGGAGGGGCGGATAGGGGAGGGAGGAGGCTGGAGGGCGTGATAGGGGAGGGAGGAGTGTTTGAGGGTGTGATAGGGGAGGGAGGAGGTCGGAGGGCGTGATAGGGGAGGGAGGAGGTCGGAGGGGTGGAGGGGAGGGGAGGAGGTCGGAGGGTGGATAGGGAGGGAGGAGTCGGAGGGGTGGATAGGGGAGGGAGGAGGTGGAGGGCGTGATAGGGAGGGGAGGAGGTCGGAGGGCGTGGATAGGGGAGGAGGAGGTCGGAGGGGCGGATGGGAGGGAGAGGTCGGAGGGTGAGGGGAGGGAGGAGTCTGGAGGTGATGGGGAGGGGAGATGTGTCGGAGGGGTGGATGGGGAGGGGAGGAGGACGGAGGATAGGGGAGGGAGGAGTGTCGAGAGGTGTGATGGGGAGGGGAGGAGTGTTGGAGGGGTGATGGGGAGGAGGAGGGTGTGGAGAGGGGAGGCCGGAGGAGGTGTGATAGGGGAGGGAGGAGGTGTCGAGGGGTGATGGGGAGGGAGGAGGCAGAGGTGGATAGGGGAGGGAGGAGTGTTGGGGGGTGTAATGGGGAGGAGGTGTCGGAGGGTGTGATGGGGAGGAGAGGAGAGGCGGAGGGGTGTGGGGAGGGGAGGAGTGTCGGAGGGGTGTGATGGGGGAGGGGAGTAGTGTCGGAGGGGTGTGATAGGGGAGGGGAGTAGTGTCGGAGGGGTGTGATACTGGAGGGGAGGAGTGTCGGAGGGGCGGATAGGGGAGGGAGGAGTGTTGAGGCCGTGATGTGGAAGGGGAGGATTGTCGGAGGGGTGTGATAGGGAAGAAGAAGAGTGTCGGAGGGGTGTGATAGGGGAGGGGAGGAGTGTCGGAGGGGCGTGATGTGGGAGGGGAGGATTGGAGAGGGGTGATAGGGAAGGGGAGGTGTCGGAGGGCGTGGATAGGGGAGGGAGAGGTCGGAGGGGTGGATGGGGGGAGGGAGGAGGTCGGAGGGGTGATAGGGGAGGGAGGAGGTCGGAGGGGTGTGATAGGGGAGGGGAGGAGGTCGGAGGGTGGATAGGGGAGGGAGGAGGAGGAGGGTGATAGGGGAGGGAGGAGGAGGGGCGTGATAGGGGAGGGAGTGAGGAGGTGTGATTGGGGAGGGGAGGAGTGTCGGAGGGGTGTGATAGGGGAGGAGGGAGGAGGTCGGAGGGTGTGATAGGAGGAGGGAGGAGGTCGGAGGGGTGATAGGGAGAAGAGGAGGTGGGAGGTGTGATAGGGGAGGGAGGAGTGTCGGAGGGGTGTGATGGGGAGGGAGGAGGTCGGAGGGTGTGATAGGGGAGGGGAGTGTCGGAGGGTGTGATAGGGGAGGGGAGGAGTCTCGGAGGGGTGTGATAGGGGAGGGAGGAGGTGAGGAGGGAGGAGGGGTGTGATAGGGGAGGGGAGGAGATCGGAGGGTGTGATAGGGAGGGCCGAGGGAGCGTGGAGGGGTGAGGGGAGGAAGGGGAGGGAGGGGAGTGATAGGGATGGGAGGAGGGTTGGAGGGTGTGATAGGGGAGGGAAGAGGCGGAGGGGTGTGAGGGTAGGGAGGGGAGGAGGAGGGAGGAGGTGTGATAGGGGATGGTAGGAGGTCGGAGGGTGTGGGATAGGGAGGGGAGGAGTGTCGGAGGGGTGTGGATAGGGGAGGAGGGAGGTGTGAGGGGTGATAGGGGAGGGGAGGGAGTGTCGGAGGGGTGGATAGGGGATGGTAGGAGGTCGGAGGGTGTGATAGGGAGGGAGGGAGTTGAGGGCGTGATAGGGGAGGGGAGTAGTGTCGGAGGGGTGTGATAGGGGAGGGGAGTAGTGTCGGAGGGGTGTGATAGGGGAGGGGAGGAGTGTCGGAGGGGGATGGGATGGTAGGAGGGGAGGGTGTGGAGGGGATGGGAGGGAGGATGGTAGGAGGTGTGATGGGGAGGGGAGGAGTCGGAGGGGTGTGGATAGGGGAGGGAGGAGTGTCGGAGGTGTGATAGGGATGGGAGGAGGTCGGAGGGTGTGATGGGGGGAGGAGTGTCGGAGGGGTGTGATAGGGGAGGGAGGAGGTCGGAGGGGTGTGATAGGGGAGGAGGAGTGTCGGAGGTGTGATAGGGGAGGAGGTGGGAGGGTGTGATAGGGAGGGAGGAGGAGTGGATGGGGGAGGGGAGGAGGTTGAGGGGTGTGGATGGGGAGGGAGGAGGTTGAGGATGGGGAGGGAGGAGGTGTGATAGGGGAGGGAGGAGGTTGGAGGGGTGTGATAGGGGAGGGAGGAGGTCGGAGGGGTGTGATAGGCAGGGGAGGGGAGGAGTCGGAGGTGTGATAGGGGAGGAGGAGGTCGAGGGGGTGGATAGGGGAGGGAGGAGTGTCGGAGGGTGTGATAGGGGAGGGAGGAGTGTCGGAGGGGTGGATAGGGGATGGTAGGGAGGTTGGAGGTGTGATAGGGGAGGGAGGAGGGTTGAGGGGTGTGATAGGGAGGAGGAGTGTCGGAGGGGTGTGATAGGGGAGGGAGGAGTGTTGGAGGGTGTGATAGGAGGGAGGAGGTCGGAGGGGTGTGATAGGGAGGGAGGAGGTCGGAGGGGTGTGATAGGGGAGGGAGGAGGTCGGAGGGGTGTGATAGGGAGGGAGGAGGTCGGAGGGGTGTGATAGGGGAGGGAGGAGGTCGGAGGGTGGATGGGGAGGGGAGGAGTGTCGTAGGGGTGTGATAGGGGAGGGGAGGAATGTAGGAGGGGTGTGATATGGGAGGGGAGGAGGTTTGAGGGTGTGGATAGGGGAGGGAGGAGTGTCGGAGGGTGTGATAGGGAGGGAGGAGGCCGGAGGGGTGTGATGGGGAGGGGAGGAGTGTCGGAGGGTGTGATAGGGGAGGGGAGGAGGTCGGAGGTGGATAGGGAGGGAGGGAGTGTCGGAAGGGTGTGATAGGGGAGGGGAGGAGGGGTGTGATAGGGGAGGAGGAGTGTCGGAGGAGGGAGGAGGTGTCGGAGGGGTGTGTGATAGGTGAGGGGAGGAGTGTCGGAGGGTGTGATAGGGGAGGGAGGAGGTCGGAGGGGTGGATAGGGGGGAGGAGGTCGGAGGGTGATAGGGGGAGGGAGGAGGTGTCGGAGGGGTGTGATAGGGAGGGAGGAGTGTCGGAGGGTGTGATGGGGAGGGGAGGAGGTCGGAGGGGTGTGATAGGGGAGGGAGGAGGTCGGGGGGTGTGATAGGGGAGGGAGGAGTGTCGGAGGGGTGATAGGGGGAGGAGGAGGTGTGGATGGGGGAGGAGGAGGAGGAGGGTGTGATAGGGGAGGGAGGAGTCGGAGGGGTGGATAGGGGAGGGAGGAGTGTCGGAGGGGGTGATAGGTGAGGGAGGAGTGTCGGAGGGGTGGATAGGGGAGGAGGAGGTCGGAGGGGCGTGATAGGGGAGGGAGGAGGTCGGAGGGGCGTGATAGGAGGAGGGGAGGAGTGTCGGAGGGGTGTGATAGGGGAGGAGGAGGTCGGAGGGGTGTGATGGGGAGGGGAGGAGGTCGGAGGGGTGATCGGGGAGGGGAGGAGATCGGAGGGGTGTGATAGGGGAGGGAGGAGTGTCGGAGGGGTGGAGGGGAGGGGAGGAGGTCGGAGGGGTGGATGGGGGAGGGAGGAGTGTCGGAGGGTGGAGAGGTGAGGGGAGGAGGTTTGAGGGTGTGGAGGGGTGATGGGAGGAGGTCGGAGGGGTGTGATAGGAGGGAGGAGGTCGGAGGGGTGATGGGGGGAGGGAGGTCGGAGGCGTGATAGGGAGGAGGAGGTTGGAGGGGTTTGATAGGTGAGGGGAGGAGGTTTGAGGGGTGTGATGGGGAGGGGAGGAGTGTCGGAGGGTGGATAGGGGAGGGAGGAGTGTCGGAGGGTGTGATGGGGAGGAGGAGGTTGAGGGCGTGATAGGGAGGGAGGAGGTCGGAGGGGTGGATGGGGAGGGAGGAGTGTCGGAGGGTGGATAGGGTGATAGGGGAGGGGTGTCGAGGGGCGGAGGGGAGGAGGTCGGAGGGTGGAGGTGGGATGAGGGGAGGAGGTCGAGGCGTGATAGGGGAGGAGTGTCGGAGGGGTGTGATAGGGGAGGGAGGAGGTTCGGAGGGTGGATAGGGGAGGGAGGAGTGTCGGAGGGCGGATAGGGAGGGGAGGAGGCGGAGGGGTGTGATAGGGAGGGAGGAGGTCGGAGGGGTGTGATAGGGGAGGGGAGGAGTGTCAGGAGGGGCGTGATAGGGGAGGGAGGAGTGTCGGAGGGGTGTGAGGGGAGGGAGGAGGAGGTCGGAGGGCGTGATAGGGGAGAGGAGGAGAGTGTCGGAGGGTGTGATAGGGGAGGGAGGAGGTCGGAGGGGTGATAGGGGAGGGAGGAGTGTCGGAGGGGTGGATGGGGAGGGAGGAGGTCGGAGGGGTGATAGGGGAGGGAGGAGGCCGGAGGGGTGTGATAGGGGAGGGAGGAGTGTCGGAGGGGTGTGATGGGGAGGAGGAGGTCGGAGGGGTGTGATAGGGGAGGGGAGGAGGAGAGGGGTGTGATAGGGGAGGGAGGAGTGTTTGAGGTGTGATAGGGGAGGGGAGGAGGTCGGGAGGGTGTGATGGGGAGGGAGGGGAGGAGGTGTGGGGAGGGAGGTGTGGAGGTGATAGGGAGGGAGGAGGTCGGAGGGGTGTGATAGGGGAGGGAGGAGTGTCGGAGGGGTGTGATAGGGAGGGAGGAGTGTCGGAGGGGTGTGATAGGGGAGGGAGGAGGTCGGAGGTGTGATAGGGGAGGGAGGAGTGTCGGAGGGTGTGATAGGGAGGGAGGGAGGAGGGTGTGATGGGGGGGAGGAGGAGGTCGGAGGGTGGATAGGGAGAGTTTCGGAGGGGTGTGATAGGGGAGGGGAGTGTCGGAGGGGCATGAGAGGGGAGGGGAGGAGTGTCGGAGGGGCGTGATAGGGGAGGGGAGGAGGTGTGAGGAGGAGGCCGGAGGTGATAGGGGAGGGGAGGAGTGTCGGAGGGGTGTGATGGGGAGGGAGGGGTCGAGGTGTGATGGGGAGGGAGGAGGTCGGAGGGGCGTGGAGGGGAGGGGAGGAGGCGGAGGGGTGTGAGGGGAGGAGGAGTGTCGGAGGGGTGGATAGGGAGGGAGGAGGTCGGAGGTGTGATGGAGGGGAGGAGGCCGGAGGGCGTGATAGGGGAGGGAGGAGGTCGAGGGTGTGATAGGGGAGGGGAGGAGGGTCGGAGGGGTGTGATAGGGGAGGGGAGGGAGGAGGTCGGAGGGGTGTGATGGGGAGGAGGAGGTCGGAGGGCGTGATAGGGAGGGTGTGGAGGTGAGAGGGAGGAGTGTCGGAGGGTGTGATAGGGGAGGGAGGAGGTTTGAGGGTGTGATGGGGAGGGAGGAGGTCGGAGGGGTGTGATAGGGTAGGGGAGTAGTGTCGGAGGGGCGTGATAGGGGAGGGGAGGAGTGTCGGAGGGGTGTGATAGGGGAGGGGAGGAGTGTCGGAGGGTGATAGGGGAGGGAGGAGGGAGGCGGATAGGGGAGGGGAGGAGGTCGGAGGGTGTGATAGGAGGAGGAGGTCGGAGGGTGTGATAGGGGAGGGAGGAGTGTCGGAGGGGTGTGATGGGGAGGGAGGAGAGTGTCGGAGGGGTGTGATAGGAGGGAGGAGGTCGGAGGGGTGGATGGGAGGGAGGAGTGTCGGAGGGGCGTGATGTGGGAGGGGAAGAGTGCCGGAGGGGGGTGATAGGGGAGGGGAGGAGTGTCGGAGGGGTGTGATAGGGGAGGTAGGAGGTCGGAGGGCGTGATGGGGAGGGAGGAGGCCGGAGGGGCGTGATAGGGGAGGGAGGAGGTCGGAGGGGTGTGGAGGGGAGGGAGGAGGGGAGGGAGGGAGGTGATAGGGAGGGAGGGGAGGTGGAGGGCGTGATAGGGAGGGAGGAGGTCGGAGGTGTGATAGGGAGGGAGGAGTGTCGGAGGGGCGTGATAAGGGGAGGGAGGTGTGGGGAGGGAGAGGAGGGAGGGGCGTGATGGGGAAGGGAGGAGTGCTGGAGGGCGTGATAAAGGAGACGGAGGTGTTGGAGGGGTGGATAGGGAGGAGGTGTCGGAGAGGCGTGATAGGAGACGGAGGTTGGAGGCGTGATAAAGGGAGGAGGTGTGGAGAGGGGAGGTTGGAGGTGAGGTGGATAGGAGGGAGGAGTGTTGGAGAGGCGTGATAAGGAGAGGGAGGAGGTTGGAGAGGCGTGATAAAGAGGGGAGGGAGGGGAGGAGTGTCGGAGAGGCGTGATAAAGGAGACGGAGTGTGTTGGAGAGGCGTGATAAAGGAGACGGAGTGTGTTGGAGAGGCGTGATAAAGGAGACGGAGTGTGTTGGAGAGGCGTGATAAAGGAGAGGGAGTGTGTTGGAGAGGCGTGATAAGGGAGGAGGGAGGAGGTGTCGGAGAGGCGTGATAAAGGGAGAGGAGGTGTCGGAGAGGCGTGATAAGGGAGAGGGAGGTTGGAGAGGCGTGATAAGGGAGGGAGGAGTGTCGGAGAGGCGTGATAAGGGAGAGGGAGGTCGGAGAGGCGTGATAAGGGGAGGGAGGGTCGGAGAGGCGTGATAAGGGGAGGGAGGTGTGTCGGAGAGGCGGATAGGGGAGGGAGGAGTGTCGGAGGCGTGATAGGGGAGAGGGAGGAGTGTCGGAGAGGCGTGATGGGGGGAGGGAGGAGTGTCGGAGAGGCGTGATAGGGGAGGGAGTGGTCGAGGCGTGATAAGGGGAGGGGTGTCGAGAGGCGTGATAGGGGAGGAGTGTCGGAGGGTGTGGATAGGGGAGGGAGGAGTGTCGGAGGGGATAGGGAGGGAGGAGGTCGGAGGGGTGTGATAGGGAGAGGGAGGAGTGTTGGAGGGGTGTGATAGGGGAGGGAGGAGAGGCGTGATAGGGGAGGGAGGAGGTCGGAGGGGTGTGATAGGGGAGAGGAAGAGTGTCGGAGGGGCGTGATAGGGGAGGGGAGGAGTGTCGGAGGGGCCTGATAGGGGAGTGGAGGAGTGTCGGAGGGTGTGATAGGGGAGAGGAGGAAGAGTCGGAGGGTGTGATAGGGGAGGGAGGAGGTCGGAGGGGTGTGATAGGGGAAGGGAAGAGGTCGGAGGGGTGGATAGGGAGGGAGGAGTGTCGGAGGGATGTGATAGGGGAGGAGAAGAGTGTCGGAGATGTGTGATAGGGGAGAGGAAGTGTGTCGGAGGGGTGTGATAGGGGAGGGGAAGAGTGTCGGAGGGGTGTGATAGGGAAAGGGAGGAGGAGGATGTGATAGGGAGGAGAAGTGTCGGTGGGGTGTGATAGGGGAGGGGAAGAGTGTCGGAGGGGTGTGATAGGGGAGGGGAAGAGTGTCGGAGGGGTGTGATAGGGGAGGGGAAGAGTGTCGGAGGGGTGTGATAGGGGAGGGGAAGAGTGTCGGAGGGGTGTGATAGGGGAGGGGAGGAGTGTCGGAGGGTTGTGATAGGGAGGAGGAGTGCCGGAGGGATGTGATAGGGGAGTGGAAGAGTGTCGGAGGGTTGTGATAGGGGAGGGGAAGAGTGTCGGAGGGGTGTGATAGGGGATGGGAAGAGTGTCGGAGGGGTGTGATAGGGGAGGGGAAGAGTGTCGGAGGGGTGTGATAGGGGAGGGGAGGAGTGTCGGAGGGGTGTGATAGGGGAAAGGAAGAGTGTCGGAGGGGTGTGATAGGGGAGGGGAGGAGTGTCGGAGGGATGTGATAGGGGAAAGGAAGAGTGTCGGAGGGGTGTGATAGGGGAGGGGAGGAGTGTCGGAGGGGCGTGATAGGGGAGAGGAGGAGTGTCGGAGGGGTGTGATAGGGGAGAGGAGGTCGGAGGGGTGTGATAGGGGAGGGAGGAGGTCGGAGGGCGTGATAGGGGAGGGAGAGTGTCGGAGGGTGTGATAGGGGAGAGGAGGAGGTCGGAGGGATGTGATAGAGGAGGGGAGGAGTGTCGGAGGGGTGTGATAGGGGAGGGGAGGAGTGTCGGAGGGGCGTGATAGGGGAGGGGAGGAGTGTCGGAGGGATGTGATAGGGGAAAGGAAGAGTGTCGGAGGGGCGTGATAGGGGAGGGGAGGAGTGTCGGAGGGGCGTGATGTGGGAGGGGAAGAGTGCCGGAGGGGCGTGATAGGGGAGGGGAGGAGTGTCGGAGGGGCGTGATAGGGGAGGGGAGGAGTGTCGGAGGGGCGTGATGTGGGAGGGGAGGAGTGTCGGAGGGTTGTGATAGGGGAGGGGAGGAGTGTCGGAGGGGTGTGATAGGGGAGGGGAGGAGTGTCGGAGGGATGTGATAGGGGAAAGGAAGAGTGTCGGAGGGGTGTGATAGGGGAGGGGAGGAGTGTCGGAGGGATGTGATAGGGGAAAGGAAGAGTGTCGGAGGGGTGTGATAGGGGAGGGGAGGAGTGTCGGAGGGTGTGATAGGGAGGAGGAGTGTCGGAGGGTTGTGATAGGGGAGGGTAGGAGTGTCGGAGGGGTGTGATAGGGGAGAGGAGTGTCGGAGGGGTGTGATAGGGGAGGGGAGGAGTGTCGGAGGGGTGTGATAGGGGAGTGGAGGAGTGTCGGAGGGGTGTGATAGGGGAGGGGAGGAGTGTCGGAGGGATGTGATAGGGGAGGGGAGGAGTGTCGGAGGGGTGTGATGGGGGATGGTAGGAGTGTCGGAGGGGTGTGAGCGGGGAGGGGAGGAGTGTCGGAGGGATGTGATAGGGGAGGGGAGGAGTGTCGGAGGGGTGTGATAGGGGAGGGGAGGAGTGTCGGAGGGTTGTGATAGGGGAGGGGAGTGTCGGAGGTGTGATAGAGGAGGAGGAGAGGTGTGGGAGGGAGGGGAGGGGAGGGGAGGGAGGGAGTGGAGGGTGTGATAGGGGAGGGAGGTGTCGGAGGGGTGGATAGGGGAGGGAGGAGTGTCGGAGGGTGTGATAGGGAGGGGAGGAGTGTCGGAGGGGTGTGATAGGGGAGGGAGGAGTGTCGGAGGGCGTGATAGGGAGGGAGGAGGTCGGAGGGGTGTGATAGGGGAGGGAGAGGAAGGTCGGGAGGGGTGATAGGGGAGGAGGGAGGAGGGAGGGAAGGGAGGAGTGTCGGAGGGGTGTGATAGGGGAGGGGAGGAGTGTCGGAGGGGCGTGATGTGGAAGGGGAGGATTGTCGGAGGGGTGTGATAGGGGAGTGGAGGAGTGTCGGAGGGCGTGATGTGGGAGGGGAGGAGGAGGTGATAGGGGAGGAGGAGGTCGGAGGGGTGTGGAGGAGGGGAGGAGGTTTGAAGGGTGGATAGGGGAGGGAGGAGTGTCGGAGAGGCGTGATAAGGGGAGGGAGGGTGTCGGAGAGGCGAGATAAAGGGGAGGGAGTGTCGAGGCGTGATATGGGGGAGGGAGGTGTCAGGAGGGGTGTGATGGGGAGGGAGAGTGTCGGAGGGGTGTGATAGGGGAGGGAGGTGTCGGAGGGTGTGATAGGGGAGGGAGGAGTCGGAGGGGTGTGATAGGGAAGGGGAGGAGTGTCGGAGGGGTGTGATAGGGGAGGGGAGGAGTGTCGGAGGGGCGTGATAGGGGAGGGGAGGAGTGTCGGAGGGGAGGAGGGGAGGGGAGGGGAGGAGGAGGGTGTGATAGGGGAGGGAGGAGTGTCGGAGGGTGTGATAGGGGAGGGAGGAGTGTCGGAGGGGTGTGATAGGGAAGTCGAGGAGTGTCGGAGGGGCGTGATAGGGGAGGGGAGGAGTGTCGGAGGGGTGTGATAGGGGAGAGGAGTGTCGGAGGGTGTGATAGGGGAGGAGGAAGAGTGAGGGAGGGGTGTGATAGGGGAGGGGAGGAGTGTCGGATGGGTGTGATAGGGGAGGGGAGGAGTGTCGGAGGGGTGTGATAAGGGAAGGGAGGAGTGTCGGAGGGGTGTGATAGGGGAGGGGAGGAGTGTCGGAGGGGTGTGATAGGGGAGGGGAGGAGTGTCGGAGGGGTGTGATAGGGGAGGGGAAGAGTGTCGGAGGGGTGTGATAGGGGAGGGGAGGAGTGTCGTAGGGGCGTGATAGGTGAGGGGAGGAGTGTCGGAGGGGTGTGATAGGGGAGGGAGGAGTGGGAGGAGGAGTGTCGGAGGGGGAGGGAGGAGGAGGGATAGGGGAGAGGAGGTCGGAGAGGCGTGATAGGGGATGGGAGGAGTGTCGGAGGGGTGTGATGGGGAGGAGGAGGTCGGAGGGTGTGATAGGGGAGGAGGAGGCCGGAGAGGGCGTGATGGGGCAGGGGAGGAGTGTCGGAGGGGTGATAGGGGAGGGAGGAGGGAGAGGATGGAGGGGAGGGAGGAGGTCGGAGGGGTGTGATGGGGGAGGGGAGGAGTGTCGGAGGGGTGTGATAGGGGAGATGAGGAGTGTCGGAGGGGTGTGATAGGGGATGGGAGGAGTGTCGGAGGGGTGTGATAGGGGAGGGGAGGAGGGTCGGAGGGGTGTGATAGGGGAGGGGAGGAGTGTCGGAGGGGAGGAGTGTCGGAGGGGTGTGATAGGGGAGGGGAGGAGTGTCGGAGGGGTGTGATAGGGGAGAGGAAGTGTCGGAGGGGTGTGATATGGGAGGGAGGAGGTCGGAGGGTGTGATAGGGGAGGGGAGGAGGTCGGAGGGTGTGATGGGGAGGAGGAGTGTCGGAGGGGTGTGATCGGGGCGGGGAGGAGTGTCGGAGGGGTGTGATAGGGGAGGGGAGGAGTGTCGGAGGGGTGTGATGGGGAGGAGGAGTGTCGGAGGGGAGGGATAGGGGAGGGAGGGAGGAGGTCGGAGGGCGTGATGGGGAGGGAGGAGTGTCGGAGGGGTGTGATAGGGGAGGGAGGAGTGGAGGAGGTGTGATAGGGAGGGAGGAGTGTCGGAGGGGTGTGATAGGGAGGGGAGAGGTGTCGGAGGTGTGATAGGGGAGGGAGGAGTGTCGGAGGGTGTGATAGGGAGGGAGGAGTGTCGGAGGGGTGGATGGGGAGGGAGGAGTGTCGGAGGGGTGTGATAGGGGAGGAGGAGGTCGGAGGGTGTGATAGGGAGGGAGGAGTGTCGGAGGGGTGTGATAGGGGAGGGGAGGAGTGTCGTAGGGGTGTGATAGGGAGGGGAGGAGTGTCGGAGGGGTGTGATAGGGGAGGGTAAGAGTGTCGGAGGTGACTGATAGGGGAGGAGGAGTGTCGAGGGGCGTGGTAGGGGAGGGGAGGAGTGTCGGAGGGTGTGATAGGGGAGGGAGGAGTGTCGGAGGGGTGTGATGGGGAAGAGGAGAGTGTCGGAGGGGTGTGATAGGGGAGGGGAGGAGTGTCGGAGGGGTGTGATAGGGGAGGGGAGGAGTGTCGGAAGGGTGTGATAGGGGAGGGGAAGAGTGTCGGAGGGGTGTGATAGGGGAGGGGAGGAGTGTCGGAGGGGTGTGATAGTGGAGGGGAAGAGAGTCGGAGGGGTGTGATAGGTGAGGGAGGAGTGTCGAGGGGTGTGATAGGTGAGGAGAGGAGTGTCGGAGGGGCGTGATAGGGGAGGGGAGGAGTGTCGGAGGGGTGTGATAGGGGAGGGAAGGAGTGTCGGAGGGGTGTGATAGGGGAGGGGAGGAGTGTCGGAGGGGTGTGATAGGGGAGGGGACGAGTGTCGGAGGGGTGTGATAGGGGAGGGTAGGAGTGTCGGAGTGGTGTTATAGGGGAGGGGAGGCTGTTCGGAGGTGTGTGATAGGGGAGGGGAGGAGTGTCGGAGGGGTGTGATGGGGGATGGTAGGAGTGTCGGAGGGGTGTGATAGGGGAGGGGAGGAGTGTCGGAGGGGTGTGATAGGGGAGGGGAGGAGTGTCGGAGGGGTGTGATAGGGGAGGGGAGGAGTGTCGGAGGGGTGTGATAGGGGAGGGGAAGAGTGTCGGAGGGGTGTGATAGGGGAGGGGAAGAGTGTCGGAGGGGTGTGATAGGGGAGGGAGGAGGCCGGAGGGGGTGATAGGGGAGGCGGGTCGGAGGGGTGTGATAGGGGAGGGGAGGAGTGTCGGAGGGGTGTGATAGGGGAGGGGAGGAGTGTCGGAGGGGTGTGATAGGGGAGGGAAGGAGTGTCGGAGGGGTGTGATAGGGGAGGGGAGGAGTGTCGGAGGGGTGTGATAGGGAAGGGGAAGAGTGTCGGAGGGGTGTGATAGGGGAGGGGAGGAGTGTCGGAGGGGTGTGATAGGGGATGGGAGGAGTGTCGGAGGGGTGTGATAGGGGAGGGGAGGAGTGTCGGAGGGGTGTGATAGGGGATGGTAGGAGTGTCGGAGGGGTGTGATAGGGGAGGGAAGGAGTGTCGGAGGGGTGTGATAGGGGAGGGAAGGAGTGTCGGAGGGGTGTGATAGGGGAGGGAAGGAGTGTCGGAGGGGTGTGATAGGAGAGGGGAGAAGTGTCGGAGGGGTGTGATAGGGGCGGGGAGGAGTGTCGGAGGGGCGTGATAGGGGAGGGAAGAGTGTCGGAGGGGTGTGATAGGGTCTGGGAGGAGTGTCGGAGGGGTGTGATAGGGAGTGTCGGAGGGTGTGATGGGGAGGGGAGGAGGTGTCGGAGGGGTGTGAGGGAAGGGAGGAGTGTCGGAGGGGTGTGATAGGGGAAGGGAGGAGTGTCGGAGGGGTGTGATAGGGGAGGGGAGGAGTGTCGGAGGGGGGTGATGGGGGAGGGGAGGAGGTCGGAGGGGGTGATAGGGGAGGAAGAGTGTCGAGGGGTGTGATGGGAGGGGAGGAGGTGGCGGGGGGTGATCGGGGAGGGGTGGAGTGTCGGAGGGGTGTGATAGGGGAGGGGAGGAGTGTCGGAGGGGTGTGATAGGGGAGGGGAGGAGTGTCGGAGGGGCGTGATGTGGGAGGGAGGAGGTGTCGGAGGGTGTGATAGGGGAGGAGTGTCGGAGGTGTGATGAGGGGAAGAGTGTCGGAGGGGTGTGATAGGGGAGGGGAGGAGTGTCGGAGGGGTGTGATGGGGGAGCGGAGGATTGTCTGAGTTGGGTGATAGGGGAGGGGAGGAGTGTCGGAGGTGTGTGATAGGGGAGGGGAGGAGTGTCGGAGGGGTGTGATGGGGGAGGGGAGGAGTGTCGGAGGTGTGTGATAGGGGAGGGGAGGAGTGTCGGAGGGGTGTGATAGGGGAGGGGAGGAGTGTCGGAGGGGTGTGATAGGGGAGGGGAAGAGTGTCGGAGGGGTGTGATAGGGGAGGGGAGGAGTGTCGGAGGGGTGTGATAGGGGAGGGGAGGAGTGTCGGAGGGGTGTGATAGGTGAGGGGAAGTGTCGGAGGGGTGTGATAGCGGAGGGGAAGAGTGTCGGAGGGGTGTGATAGGGAACACAAAGAAACACAAAGGAAGAACAAACAACAGCAGACCTGCTGGTCCTTACGAGGTTGTTTGTGACAAGCTACCCTAACTATCTAATCAAAGGTGGAAGATGAAGGACAGCAAAGGCGAAGGCTCCTCCCCACCCCCCCATCCCTCCAGCCAAAGCTGGCAGGAAAGGAAAAAGAACCATGCAGCATGGAAAAACTGCATGGAATTTATGTAGGAAAGAGGAAAGAACTACCATTACTGCTACCACTAACCGGGCGATAAAAGCGGACAAGGACACCAGTATTCGAAAGAACTTAACGTTATTACGACAATGAGTAATATCTTAGTTGCTGGTTGGATTCAAAACACTTGTCTAATCTATTCTTGAAGGCCGTAACTGTTGTACTATCAACGACATCACAAGGTAGAGAGTTCCAAACATTAACAACTCGATTGAAGAAGAAGTGTTTAGCTTCGTGCGACGAGAATCTTTTACCACTTATCTTCAAATTGTGATTTCTTCTTGTTCTATTTGATCGATCAATTGTAAAGTAATCTTCCGCATTAATATCACTGAATCCTTTGAACATTTTAAACACTTCTATTAGATCGCCTCGCATTCTTCGTTTTGATAGGCTGAATAAATTTACTTCTTTAAGCCTTTGTTCATATGACAAATTTCTCAACCTAGGAATCATCTTTGTTACTCTTCGTTGGACCCGTTCCAACTTTTCTATGTCTTTTCTGTAGTAGGGAGACCAAAACTGTACACAGTACTCTAGACGGGGTCGAACCAACGAATTATACAGTTTTAATATTACTTTTTCCGATTTATTATTAAAGACTCGTCCGATGAAGCCAACCAATTTGTTTGCAGTTTTAACTACCTCTGAACAATGCTGACCGGGCTTTAAATCACTTGATATAGTGATTCCAAGATCCTTTTCTTTACTTACTGCAGAAAGTTGTTGGCCATTCATTACGTACCGAACGCGATTGTTATTTTTTCCGATGTGCAACACTTTACATTTGTCAACGTTAAATTTCATTTGCCATTGATTGGCACAACGTGCAAGTCGATCTATATCTGATTGTAAAGCTTCTTCGTCGAGTATCGCAGTTACTTTACTAGCAATTTTTGTGTCATCAGCAAATTTTGATACTTTGCAAGTGAGCCCATCATCGATATCATTAACATAAATTAAGAAGAGCATGGGGCCAAGCACTGATCCTTGAGGTACGCCGCTTCTGACATCGAGCCAGTTAGATGTAACACCGTTTAGAATTACTCTGTTTCCGCTCAGAGAGCCAGTCCGCAAGTCAATTGTGAATGTTACCCGAGATACCGTGCGCCAGTAGTTTGCTGAGCAATCGTTGGTGGGGACCTTATCAAATGCCTTTGAAAATCCAGATATATGATATCTACTGATCTGCTTTCATCGAACACCTCAAAAATATAGTGAAAAAAATCAAGTAAGTTAGTCAAACACGAACGTTTACTACGGAAGCCATGTTGCGAATTATTTATTATATTATTTTCTTCGAAGAATTTCACCATATTGTCGCGAATGATAGTCTCCATTAACTTACAAACAATAGATGTCAGGCTAATTGGTCGATAGTTTCCTGGATGAGACTTGTCCCCCTTTTTGAAAATTGGTGTGACATTTGCAAGTTTCCAATCCGACGGAACTTTTCCAGCTGTTAAAGATTTATTGAATATGATGGAGAGCGGTTTACAAATTTGATGTTTGATTTATTTTAAGACCCTAGAGGTAATTTTGTCTGGACCAGGAACTTTGCTTATTTTAATCTTTTCAATTGTGCGTAAAATGTCACTTTCTACGATGAGCACGCCACTGAACATCTTTTCGGTCCTTCTAACCTCCGGCGGTTGAGGTGATAAACAATCTTCGTCGGTAAATACGGATGCGAAAAAGTTATTTAGGATTGTAGCCATTTCATTTTCATCGTTCGTGTGGTTACCATTTTCATTAGCAAGCGGTCCGATACCACAAGTGAGTGACTATTTATTATTTACATAGCTGAAAAATTCTTTAGGATTAGATTTACTTGTTTCCGCTATATATTCTTCAAGATTTTTCTTTCTTCGTTTTATTAATTTCTTGGTTTCGCGGCGAATTCTGTCCAACTCTAGTTTGTCAGCCTCGCTCTGAGATGATATGTACCTACTGTATACGCGTTTTTTAAGAGATAGGCTATTTTGAATTTCGTTACTCCACCATTTGGGTTTCTTCTTAGAAGCTGAACGTCTGTTACGATAGGGTACGCATATGCTTATGGCATTGTTCAATATTGTGGTGAAGGCCCCCCAAGATTTATCAATATCTGTTTCCGCCGTGATTTCAGTCCAGTCAGAATTATTTAGAATTGATCGGAGTCTTACAAAACTCGCTCTCTGATAATCAGGCACCTTTTCTTTACTAGGAGTTACTTTACTTTCTTTCATATTGATGCTGAATGTGATTGTTCGCTGATCGCTAGAACTAAAAATTGGACCAACATTTACTTCGTTAACTAGATCAGCTGTCGTTGAAAAGATAAGGTCAAGTATAATATTTTCCAGAGTCGGTTCTTGAACGTGTTGATGGAAATCACTTTCTAGTAAATTTGTGTACAGGTCGAGCCCTGTATGACAGTTCAACGGTTCACCCCATCTTTTCACTGGCAAGTTAAAGTCCCCAACAATTACTGCCTCGCAACTGCTACTTGTTTCTAATAATAATTCACTTAATGCGTGGTCGATATCAAGAGTCTGCCTTGGCGGTCTGTAGATAAGTCCAATTACTATTTTACGAGATTTATTTTTAATTTCAATGAAGACCGTGTCTACATTGGTTATAATATCTGTTTTCACGGTTACTGGATGGAGAGAGTTGTGGATATAAAAGATAACACCTCCACCCTGTCTGTTCTCTCTTTCATGACTAAAAATGGTATAACCCGGTAATCTATATTCCGCAATGAAATCTCTATTTGAAGTGTCTATCCAAGATTCTGTGACTCCGATGATGTGATAATGATTTGTAGCTGCGAGGACTTCTAAGTCTTCAAATTTGTTACGTAGGATACGAGCGTTTACATAGCAAGCTTTAATGTGATTCGAGTCGGGAGTTTTGCGGGTTGAGTGCACCCTTACGGTGGAGCTGCTGGTGTTCTCGCCTCCGCGTTTTTTGGCTTTCGAAGAGCCACTTGGTCACAGAGCAGCCTCCCGAAACGGGCTGCTCCAACAGGGTTTAAGTGAATGCCATCAGGAAGGAACAAGTCTGAATCGTAGTAAAAATTGTTCCACAAGTTAGCGAACTGGACGTTTTCTTGTGAGCAAAGGGACTAAAGTCTGTTGTTTGTGCTGAAGGCCTTACTGTAAGAGCTAGATTCGGCACCGATCCTTGGGAGGATTCCTGAGATTATGATGTTACTGGCATCCGTTTTACGTTTATACTGCTTGATCATGCGGCGGTATTTCTCAACCAGTTCCTCAGAAAGGGTTGTCTTTACGTCATTTGTCCCCGCGTGAATGACAAAGAGGGTGTTTCGGTCGGCATTTCTCGTGACATCATCGCACGCTGCGGTGATGTCGTCCAGTCTGGCACCTGGATAGCAGTAACGTTTTCTGCGGCCGTTTGATGAACGACCACAGAACTCAACCAGCTGGCCACGCACCATGGAGTCCCCAACTAGGCGAGTCTCGAACTCATCCTCCATGGTGTCTGCCAGCACCTGGAACCTATTGAAGGTAGTGGGGATCAGTAAATCCTGGGTTGCCTGCTTCGGTTTGGCTCCATTCCTTACAGGTTGGAACCCGACATCCTGTGAAGCAGGAAGAGAAGCGTTAAGTGGGGCAGGCTGGAAGTTGTCCTGTGAGGCAGGCTGGGAGTTAGCCTGTAAAGCAGGCTGGGGGCTAGCCTGTGAGGCAGGCTGGGGGTTAGCCTGTGAGGCAGGCTGGCGGTTGTTCTGTGAGGCAGGCTGGGGGTTAGCCTGTGAGGCAGGCTGGGGGTTAGCCTGTGAGGCAGGCTGGGGTTATCCTGTGAGGCAGGCTGGGAATCAACCTGTGAGGCAGGTAACACGTCCTCCCGTGAAGCAGGAGGGTCGTCTGGAGAGGGCACAGTCTCAGTGGAGGCCCTCTCCACCATCGATGGTGGAGTCACTGCCACATTAGTTAAAACAAATTCCTGAAGGGCTACAAATTTCTTTTCAAGATCATTGTGCTTGACTTTCCATTCAGTCACAGCCTTCTGAAGATGTAATCTTTGAACGCAGAGGCGGCAAGTTTTACTCAGCTGGAAGAACTGAGCTGCAAAACGTCCGGGACAGACGTCGCTTAAGGTTCGAAGGCATTGTTAGAAATTTAAGCGAGTTAACAGTTTGGACAAATATTAAAAGCGCTGAAATAACTTAAATTGTGACCATAAATTGAATTGTATAAAAATTGTGCATGGAAAATAGATACTGCTGTGTTAGATGCCTCCAACACTGGGAGTTCGCTCCCACAGGGTCTTGAAAACGCCTCAAAGACCAATCGCTTGTCCTGAGCCTCGGTCACGAGAGACTTTCACAACCCGGCGCTTTTCAGCTATTGTCCTCGAAGTTTTGTCCCATAGCACGGGGCCGGCGTAGTCACACAGAGCAGAGCTGGCAAGGTAGGAGAGGAACCAGCAATTCGTTCCCACTTTCCGAAACGTCTAACCCAACTCTGCGACCCTTTCGAGGCCTGGCCAGTGGCACCTGTCACCAGGTGTTCTCCACCAACTCTAGAGAGTATCAGACGCCCTTCCTGAGAGACCAAAAGACTGAAATATTCCTTGAGTATAAGAAAAAACCCTCAGAAACTCCACCTAGAAGCCGGGAGGTACAACCTCAAATGGCCCACGGAAGACATCTCTTTCAGGAGAAAAACAAGAGCCAGCTGTTATGCAGAATAGAGATGGGAGTACCGTCGATAGAGGGGAGGGACGGGGAGCTCACACCGACAACTGGTTCCCAGGGAGGCTTTTTTTATGTAGAGGTCGCCACACACTCTACACCGCAGGCCTAAATAATTAGGCACGGTCCAGCTGACTAGACTAGGCCTGGAACTCCAGCCATTGTCTCATAAAGAGATCCTCTGCCTGCAGTCCAATCCACCACTGCTGCTGCCCAGAGGCTTCACCGTGACCCTGGCACGGGAGACAGATCAGGTATTACACCTTGTCCAAGGGTGACCTGAGACTATGCAGGGCAGGGAAGGGGTATAGTGTCGGAGGGGTGTGATAGGGGAGGGGAGGAGTGTCGGAGGGGTGTGATAGGTGAGGGGAAGAGTGTCGGAGGGGTGTGATAGGGGAGGGGAGGAGTGTCGGAGGGGTGTGATAGGGGAGGTGAGGAGTGTCGGAGGGGTGTGATAGGGGAGGGGAGGAGATCGGAGGGTGTGGAGGGATAGGGGAGGGGAGGAGGTGTGGAGGGGTGTCGGAGGAGGGGTGTGAGGGGAAGAGGGTCGGAGGGGTGTGATCGGGGAGGGGAGGAGTGTCGGAGGGGTGTGATAGGGGAGAGGAGGAGTGTCGGAGGGGTGTGATAGGGGAGGGGAGGAGTGTCGGAGGGGTGTGATAGGGGAGGGGAGGAGTGTCGGAGGGGGGTGATAGGGGAGGGGAGTAGAGTCGGAGGGGTGTGATGGGGGAGGGAGTGTGTCGGAGGGGTGTGATAGGTGAGGGGAAGAGTGTCGGAGGGGTGTGATAGGGGAGGGGAGGAGTGTCGGAGGGGTGTGATAGGTGAGGGGAGGAGTGTCGGAGGGGTGTGATAGGGGAGGGGAGGAGTGTCGGAGGGGTGTGATAGGGGAGGGAAGGAGTGTCGGAGGGGCGTGATAGGGGAGGGGAGGAGTGTCGGAGGGGTGTGATAGGGGAGGGGAGGAGTGTCGGAGGGGTGTGATAGGGGAGGGGAGGAGTGTCGGAGGGGTGTGATAGGGCAGGGAGGAGGTCGGAGGGGTGTAGGGGAGGGAGGAGGTCGGAGGAGGTGATAGGGGCGGGGAGGAGTGTCGGAGGGGTGTGATAGGGGAGGGGAGGAGTGTCAGAGAGGTGTGATAGGGAAGGGGAGGAGTGTCGTAGGGTCGTTATAAGGGAGAAAAAGAAAGTTGGAATGTTTTGATTAGTGGGCTAATGACCTCCAAGCTATGGAGCCCTCCATGATTATATGTCGGGAAAATAAATATGGGTGGAGGTATCTCTTATGTATAAGTTAAAAAAAAAGTAGTAGTAGTAGTAGTAGTAGTAGTAGTAGTAGTAGTAGTAGTAGTAGTAGTAGTAGTAGTAGTAGTAGTAGTAGTAGTAGTAGTAGTAGTAGTAGTAGTTGTAGCAGTAGTAGAAGTAGTAGTAGTAGTAGTAGTAGTAGTAGTAGTAGTAGTAGTTGTAACAGTAGTAGCAGTAGTAGTAGTAGTAGTAGTAGTAGTAGTAGCAGCAGTAGTGGTGGTAGGAGTGGTGGTGGTGGTAGTAACTCGAACATCACCAAAGAGAGAAATATAAGTATGACTGACCTTTCTGTCGCGTCCTTGCATGGTAATTCTGGGCTGTTGTACTCTTGTGCCTGTGTGTTTGACTGTCCTTATGCCACGACACTCTGCTGGACGGGAAAACGATCATTAATAAACAGTACCATTGAAGGATACAGTTAGAAAAGTAGAGGAATGGATTGGATAAGGTGGTCATGGCAGCAATGGTAAGGATGGTAATAATGATGATAATAATGAGGATAAAAATAATAATAATAATAATAATAATAATAATAATAATAATAATAATAATAATAATAATAATAATAATAATAATAAAAGTAGTTACAGAACAGAAAACTAAATCACACACACACACACACACACACACACACACACACACACACACACACACACACACTGATGACAAACATACTAACGAAAAAACATGCTGACGAACAAATTTTCCTGTTACTGCAAATGAAAAACAACAGTGACGAAAACAATGTAAAGGATCTGACTGCCTTTTACAGCGCCTAGGCAAACACTCCATGGCCTGCTGTGTCACTTTACATTATTCTTCTGTGACTTCCAATAAGTTATAACACACTGACTAAAGTAAAAACAATAATAAAATAACATCAAGAGTCTCCTAAGCCATACAAATACAACAGCTGCATCACCTACCATTTATGAATTTGACAATTAATTATAACATAGCCTTCTCACTAAATCTCTCTCTCTCTCTAAAACAAGCTCGACCGCCACTTCCTTCAACTTAATATTCACTAAAGTAGTAATGCAAAGTCTTGGTGGCATTTGATTTAATACAGTTTCACCTAGACTGTGCAATAGTCTCTGTAAATCTATGTAAACACTTCAGTTCAAGGTTGGAGCGGTGCTCGTCGGTTCAAAGATGGCGCCCTTCAGCATTATGCAATAGTATTAATAGTTGTAGTGCTAGTAGTAGTAGTAGTAGTAGTAGTAGTAGTTGTTGTTGTTGTAGTGGTGGTACTAGTAGTAGTAGTAACAGTTATATAAAAATAAAGTTGTAGTAGTAGTAACAGTAGTAGTAGTAGTAGTAGTAGTAGTAGTAGTAGTAGTAGTTTCATCAGTCCACCAACAAAGCGGGAATTTTGATAGATGTGTCACCCTCGCATTCCTAGTTCGTGAATACGTGAAAATCAACTGTTGTGATAGACATTCAAGTAGATTTCTCAATAATATATTTCATGTTTATATGTAAAAAAAATAAAAAATAAATAAAAAAATAAGCTGTTTGCTTCGATAATAATCTACCATACAAGCACACGAAAGGACAAGCTTGTATCAAATAGGTATATAGATATAGATAGATAGATAGATAGACCCCGCGTACACCTCCCACTACGACCCGATTTGCCGTATCGTGATTAATTCGCCGAATGTTCGCCGAATATTCGGGGACATGTCCCCGAATACTCTTGGCCATTCAGCGAAATGTCCGAATACTCGGAGACATGTCGGCGACAAATTCGCCAACAAAATTAAAATTTTAACGGTCAAAATTCGGCAACAATTCGCCGGACACCGCGAATTGGACGCCGAATTGTCTGGGAGATGTCGGCGACATTTCGGCGACAATTCGACGTCCATTTTGCATTCGTGCACATTTGGCGAACGGCCGCGAATTTTTCATGCAACATGAAACTTTCGTGGCGGTCGTGACCAACTGTCAAAAGTCGCGCGGTGGACGCAGACATGTCCCCGAACGGCCAAGAACAGGCAAGAAAGATGCCGAACTTGTCCGCGACACATTCGTAAACCGAAATTTGGCAGTGTATTTGGGGCTTTAATTAGGCCCCGTTTACACTGTGCCGACTCTGGGCCACGACTACCCTAAGTCTATATACACCAAGTCAGGTCATACGCAGGTTTGTGGGAGGAGACACGGCCGAGGCGTGGTTTATGCGTGACACTGCTTGGAGCCAAACTAGAGAATGTAGAAACAGGGATTTAGAGAAAACGAGGGAAGGCGTACTAATTTAAATCAATCACTTCAACATGCCCTCCCTCACACCCCACACCGCCGTTTGTAATCACTGAAATTACAGTCACGCAATAGCGCAATAAAAAACATATTTTTTCGTTAGTGGCTTGCCTGAACGCGTTGTGAAAGAAGGCGAGAATACACATCCAGAGTGCACATACGGCGCCAACTTTAGCCCATTTAAGCCGGGAATTAATGAAAGTTTGAATCTGATAACGAGGCTTTAGTATATGCATATTATCAACACAATTATGGCGATATGAACTCCAAATATGTAAATTCCTCTATTTTATTGAAGAAAATTTGGCGTTGCGCAAATGCAACGAGCGGCGTCCCTTCTGCAGTACATGTTGCGTAAATGCAACTACCGGCATACACATGATACCAATAACAAAACACTGAAGCATCAATGCGAATATACTAGAGAACAAAGTTACTTCCACATAAGAAAAAAATAAGATACATTTCTTGGTACAAAAAAAAGGAAATATGTAAACTACACTTTCTGTTGAAAAAAAGTAAAATAAGAAAAACATTTCGTTATAAAACAACGAAAACTTAGGATAACCTTGATAAAAACAAAGAAAAAATAGGATTCATCTGTTCATAAAAAAATGCACATCCGATCACATCCTGATAAGAATAAAACTAGGATATATTTTCACAGGATTATTCTGGCCTACATGGTATGATACTCTACTGAATACTTTTGATGCATGTGTACTTTACATTTCTGACATAGTATGTATACTGTCTGACTGTTACATAATTTGCAGCGACAACGCCTGGAAGGATTCGTTTTCACAACGTGATGTCCAACGTTATCATACCGCATTTGCGCAGACACGCTTGCAGCACTGAGAATTGATCACAATCTTCCTGGATTATCTGGCTTTTTTCCAAGGTTCTGAAGCCATTCCGTAGCAATGGCACGCGTGAATGATAACAAATCATCTTTCTAACATCTCTCTCTTGCAAAAATCCAGGCATTTTTCACACATACGTTAATCATGTAACTGACAATTGGGAAGTACCACTTTTTTCCTCGAATGCAAGGCCGATACTGTGCAATGTTTTGAGCTAGTCTATCTACTCCACCCATTTTCTGATTATATTGATGAATGACATTTGCCATGGGAGCTTTCATCCGTTTCTTTTGAGAAGCAATATAACGTTCATCCTTCACCACTGGTGATACACCATATTCTGATGATGCAATAGTAACGATACCATTATCATACCAGCGTGCTGCAATTATCTTTGATTCAGTATCACAAAAATGTTCCAGAGATCCTCTTTGTAACTTCATAAACTTTGTAAGGTTACTGAATGGGCACTTTTCGATCCTTTTTTTTCTTAGCGTACCTGTAGCATCATGACCCATGCTCTTGATTTTTTTTCTAAAAATTTGAGTGATGTGAAAATGTTATCAAAATAAAGGGATAACTTCTTTGTTGGATAATATTTTTGCATCACTTCAAAACCATCAAGGAACAACTTTTCCACCAAGACCATTAAATGTGTCAGATTTATCTTTAGCACCATCTTTGCCTTGGTAAACAGATATATCAAAGGCATAACCATTTGGATCAGTTGCCACCCATGCTTTATAGCCCCACCGCACAGGCTCTCCTCGAATGAACTGCTTACCCGGGTGCCTTCCAAAATATGGTATCACTGACTCATCAATAGATACGTTACCTGGTCCAAATACTTCCCCATACTTGAGAAAATCATCATTCAAGATTTCCAAGAGCGGACGGACTTTGGCATACTTATCATTTTTCGGCAGCTTTGTGTTGTCTGCAGCATGGAAAAACTTCATTATTTCATCAAAGCGATCCCGACGCCTGGAGCCAGCAATGAGCTCACTGTACACATCTGGTTGCTTCTGCCAGTACAATCTGCGACGTGGAACGCAGCAGTAACCTGACACCAACAAAATTCCTATGAAAGTTTTCATTTCATCACATGTTAAAGAAAATGAATGGAGTAACCTGGATACATTTTTATGGAGCACTACAATTTTTTTTTGAGACTGCACGAGAGGCAACTTAAGGGCAAAAGTTAAAAACGACAACACAAAAAACGCTAAACGCTGCTCAGAAAAAAAAAGAAAAAAAAAACGAGAGGCCAGAAGAGACGTCACCCTCGGGTAGAGAGGTGGAGAGGTGTCTTGACACTCTCTTCAATGTGAAATCCTCTTGCATACAAACATGTAGATATACGGAGGCTATAAGAGGCCAGGCGTCCAACACATGGCATCTCTGAGGGTAGGCTATTCTACGAAGTTCCTTTCTATCTATATGCACACCTACCCCTAACCGGAAGTTTTCAGTTGTGTTTCCCCCAACTCTGTAGTGCCTGTTCAGGCGCGGCTTCCAAGAAGCAGGTTGCTTTCCCGTTGATATTTAGCAACGTTCGATTAACCCACCGCTCTCAAGGCAACCAACTAACAACCTCCGCTCGGCGCGATCCAAAGAGAATGGCGGGAACTGGATGGTGGCGGTTGCTAACGCACTAAGCGTGTTCATTGGTGGGCGGGAGTGATCCATCACTGCTACTCACTGACTCGACGTCACACGCAAGACAGTCAATCAAAAGAAGCCTTTCTCTTGAGGTTGTGGGAGTCACGCGGCATTATTTACAAGCCTTCAGACAGCGTCTCTTCACCACAGGCTACACTCACAAGTCCTGACAGCGCGTTTAACACCAACAGTATGGCTACTGGACCATCTAAGAAGCTTCGGTCACGGTTCAGCGATACGGAGATCCTAAACTGGTACAGGAGGTGGAGAGTCGGGCTGCTGTGATACGGGGGAAGCTGGACAGCAAAATCACTGCAGACAGGAAGAAAAAAGCCTGGGAGGAAGTAGCTGCATCAGTCAGTGCAGTCGGCCGAGCTTTCAGGACAGCGGAGGAGCTCGTGATTAATAACGGGAGGCGTTACGGAGGAGCAGCCCCCGGGGTAATTTACGGCACGTTAGGTTTGGTTAGATTAGTATAACCAAATGGGGTAAAGTACCCCTTTACCCATATTTCCTGCAAAATTTATCGTAGAGATGTTAAGATGTTTTTTTTCTTAGGTGGGATAAAACTATTTTTCATTCATATTTCTTTTCATCGGATATTTTTGAAATAATTCTGATGCAACCAATTGTATGATTTATGAAAAGCACATTGATATCTAACAGGAAAAACTAGTTTCATGAAAAAAATCTGACCTTAGCAATAATAATACCCTTTTGGTTAATAACCAGACATTACCTAACCTAACCTGCCGTCAAGTACCACGGGGGCTGTCCCACTCTCATCTCCATTATTAATCATTCACTCATATTTTGACACTACCGGGTAGGAATTTTTCTTGACATGTTCCTGCCACTGGCTAATAACTTTATAAACCGTGGAGTACAGTCACTTTGCTGTAATGCCTTTCATCTTGACAGCCACACCTAAATGCCATGACTGACATTCAACATCATTTTATTCGCCCAATCACAAAAAAATCTATAGCCGTGACGTAGGTAACGTTATTTATGGGATTTCATATAACTATTTATTTCCACTTTATCAAAGGAAAAAAGGCCAGAATTCTGAGGTGAAGGTGTAATAAGTATATATGCATCACCAGAATAACACACATATTCTATATGTGATCACACTATCTTACCAGCAGTGTCTCCAATGACATTTTGGAAGGAGCCACTTGCAAATATCCTCAGGGCCAACAAAACCTGGAGTGGGTTAGTATCGCATGGCCACGATGGGTCCTCCTTTGCAGGTGATGCTGCATCTCCTCGATCATCTGCTGCAAGGCATGCCGAGGGAAACGGTATTTGAGGATGAGATCGTTGTCATTTAATGCCAGGGGGTCAAGGCGATTCCAAAAACGTCCCTCCCTCCTCATTGCACGTGCAAAGATTATTTCCATCTTGGCGCTACTCTATTGTCAGTCTGCAACAAAATATTGTGGTGACTGCGTGCGCGTCTCCAACGGCACATTTACCTCCTCATCCTCACTGTATTTTTCGATGTTTCATGAAAAATTTAACTTTATGCATCACAAAATCATACTCCCTTGGTGGTAACGCTTGCAAACCGTTAATATCAGGTTATTTTGTGCACATATGTATTTTGGTAGGAGCATAACAACCCTTTAACACCATTTCGGGAGGTGATGTTATTAGCAACCCGTTAGCGCCGCGCTAGCAACCTGCAACGCCCTCCTCCGGCGGCTTTCTGGATACACCCAGACGGTTGCTATCTGGCTGCTTTCGCGTTGTTAAGCTCTTGGATGCCGGCCCAGTGTGTCTCGACGCCTCACCTCCTGGATCGTGGAGGCCTAGCTGTTTACCCCAGCCCCCCCAGAAATTACGACCTTGGGGTGGGCAAACACTCCACCCTAGAGAAAGCTGCTGGGTACAAAGGAAAACAAAAAGGAGACAGAGCAGGGCCTTGTGCAAAGACTGAAAAATGCATGTCTACCACAGTAGAGACAGCGTGACCTCAAAGGAAACTGAAGATAAAAGTAGGATGGTAGTTTAGGAAGCAGATATGTCCCCTATGGTTTGCCTTATCTTGTAGGATGACAGTATCAGACATAGTATTATTTCAGGAGTGAGGGCTGTAAATTGCTGTGGGACAGGCCTGGTAGTCATGTGGTGAGTGCCAATACTAATAGTAGTGGATGAGTGGAACAGGCTTGGCAGTCATGTGGTGAGTGCCAATACTAACAGAGTGGTGAATGAATGGAACAGGCCTGGCAAGTCATGTGGTGAGTGCCAATACTAACAGAGTGGTGGATGAGTGGAACAGGCCTGGCAGTCATGTGGTGAGTGCCAATACTAACAGAGTGGTGAATGAATGGAACAGGCCTGGCAAGTCATGTGGTGAGTGCCAATACTAACAGAGTGGTGGATGAGTGGAACAGGCCTGGCATTCATGTGGTGAGTGCCAATACTAACAGAGTGGTGGATGAGTGGAACAGGCCTGGCAGTCATGTGGTGAGTGCCAATACTAACAGAGTGGTGGATGAGTGGAACAGGCCTGGCAGTCATGTGGTGAGTGCCAATACTAACAGAGTGGTGGATGAGTGGAACAGGCCTGGCAGTCATGTGGTGAGTGCCAATACTAACAGAGTGGTGGATGAGTGGAACAGGCCTGGCAGTCATGTGGTGAGTGCCAATACTAACAGAGTGGTGGATGAGTGGAACAGGCCTGGCAGTCATGTGGTGAGTGCCAATACTAACAGAGTGGTGGATGAGGAACAGGCCTGGCAGTCATGTGGTGAGTGCCAATACTAACAGAGTGGTGGATGAGTGGAACAGGCCTGGCAGTCATGTGGTGAGTGCCAATACTAACAGAGTGGTGGATGAGTGGAACAGGCCTGGCAGTCATGTGGTGAGTGCCAATACTAACAGAGTGGTGGATGAGTGGAACAGGCCTGGCAGTCATGTGGTGAGTGCCAATACTAACAGAGTGGTGGATGAGTGGAACAGGCCTGGCAGTCATGTGGTGAGTGCCAATACTAACAGAGTGGTGGATGAGTGGAACAGGCCTGGCAGTCATGTGGTGAGTGCCAATACTAACAGAGTGGTGGATGAGTGGAACAGGCCTGGCAGTCATGTGGTGAGTGCCAATACTAACAGTGGTGGATGAGTGGAACAGGCCTGGCAGTCATGTGGTGAGTGCCAATACTAACAGAGTGGTGGATGAGTGGAACAGGCCTGGCAGTCATGTGGTGAGTGCCAATACTAACAGAGTGGTGGATGAGTGGAACAGGCCTGGCAGTCATGTGGTGAGTGCCAATACTAACAGAGTGGTGGATGAGTGGAACAGGCCTGGCAGTCATGTGGTGAGTGCCAATACTAACAGAGTGGTGGATGAGTGGAACAGGCCTGGCAGTCATGTGGTGAGTGCCAATACTAACAGAGTGGTGGATGAGTGGAACAGGTCTGGCAGTCATGTGGTGAGTGCCAATACTAACAGAGTGGTGGATGAGTGGAACAGGCCTGGCAGTCATGTGGTGAGTGCCAATACTAACAGAGTGGTGGATGAGTGGAACAGGCCTGGCAGTCATGTGGTGAGTGCCAATACTAACAGAGTGGTGGATGAGTGGAACAGGCCTGGCAGTCATGTGGTGAGTGCCAATACTAACAGAGTGGTGGATGAGTGAACAGGGCTGGCAGTCATGTGGTGAGTGCCAATACTAACAGAGTGGTGGATGAGTGGAACAGGCCTGGCAGTCATGTGGTGAGTGCCAATACTAACAGAGTGGTGGATGAGTGGAACAGGCCTGGCAGTCATGTGGTGAGTGCCAATACTAACAGAGTGGTGGATGAGTGGAACAGGCCTGACAGTCATGTGCACAGTTATATTGTTTTTTTGTTAGTTTGTTCATTTCCCTCTATCAATTAAATGATAATAATAATAATGATAATAATAATAATAATAATAATAATAATAATAATAATAATAATAATAATAATAATAATAATAATAATAATAATAATAATAATAATAATAATAATAATAATAATAATAATAATAATAATAATAATAATAATAATAATAATAATAATAATAATAATAATAATAATATTAATAATAATAATAATAATAATAATAATAATAATAATAATAATAATAATAATAATAATAATAATAATAATAATATAATAATAATAATAATAATAATAATAATAATAATAATAATAATAATAATAATAATAATAATAATAATAATAATAATAATAATAAGAATAATAATAATAATAATGATAATAATAATAATAATAATAATAATAATAATAATAATAATAATAATAATAATAATAATAATAATAATAATAATAATAATAATAATAATAATAATAATAATAATAATAATAATAATAATAATAATAATAATAATAATAATAATAATAATAATAATAATAATAATAATAATAATAATAATAATAATAATAATAATAATAATAATAATAATAATAATAATAATAATAATAATAATAATAATAATAATAATAATAATAATAATAATAATAATAATAATAATAATAATAATAATAATAATAATAATAATAATAATAATAATAATAATAATAATAATAATAATAATAATAATAATAATAATAATAATAATAATAATAATAATAATAATAATAATAATAATAATAATAATAATAATAATAATAATAATAATAATAATAATAATAATAATAATAATAATAATAATAATAATAATAATAATAATAATAATAATAATAATAACAATAATAATAATAATAATAATAATAATAATAATAATAATAATAATAATAATAATAATAATAATAATAATAATAATAATAATAATAATAATAATAATAATAATAATAATAATAATAATAATAATAATAATAATAATAATAATAATAATAATAATAATAATAATAATAATAATAATAATAATAATAATAATAATAATAATAATAATAATAATAATAATAATAATAATAATAATAATAATAATAATAATAATAATAATAATAATAATAATAATAATAATAATAATAATAATAATAATAATAATAATAATAATAATAATAATAATAATAATAATAATAATAATAATAATAATAATAATAATAATAATAATAATAATAATAATAATAATAATAATAATAATAATAATAATAATAATAATAATAATAATAATAATAATAATAATAATAATAATAATAATAATAATAATAATAATAATAATAATAATAATAATAATAATAATAATAATAATAATAATAATAATAATAATAATAATAATAATAATAATAATAATAATAATAATAATAATAATAATAATAATAATAATAATAATAATAATAATAATAATAATAATAATAATAATAATAATAATAATAATAATAATAATAATAATAATAATAATAATAATAATAATAATAATAATAATAATAATAATAATAATAATAATAATAATAATAATAATAATAATAATAATAATAATAATAATAATAATAATAATAATAATAATAATAATAATAATAATAATAATAATAATAATAATAATAATAATAATAATAATAATAATAATAATAATAATAATAATAATAATAATAATAATAATAATAATAATAATAATAATAATAATAATAATAATAATAATAATAATAATAATAATAATAATAATAATAATAATAATAATAATAATAATAATAATAATAATAATAATAATAATAATAATAATAATAATAATAATAATAATAATAATAATAATAATAATAATAATAATAATAATAATAGCATTGATAATAATAATAATGAATAAAAATAATAATAATAATAATAATAATAATAATAATAATAATAATAATAATAATAATAATAATAATAATCATAATAATAATAATAATAATAATAATAATAATAATAATAATAATAATAATAATAATAATAATAATAATAATAATAATAATAATAATAATAATAATAATAATAATAATAATAATAATAATAATAATAATAATAATAATAATAATAATAATAATAATAATAATAATAATAATAATAATAATAATAATAATAATAATAATAATAATAATAATAATAATAATAATAATAATAATAATAATAATAATAATAATAATAATAATAATAATAATAATAATAATAATAATAATAATAATAATAATAATAATAATAATAATAATAATAATAATAATAATAATAATAATAATAATAATAATAATAATAATAATAATAATAATAATAATAATAATAATAATAATAATAATAATAATAATAATAATAATAATAATAATAATAATAATAATAATAATAATAATAATAATAATAATAATAATAATAATAATAATAATAATAATAATAATAATAATAATAATAATAATAATAATAATAATAATAATAATAATAATAATAATAATAATAATAATAATAATAATAATAATAATA